>NW_006238941.1:2020327-2036687 GCF_000226075.1 Solanum tuberosum | reverse complement strand
GAAGAAGAAGGAGGAGGAGGAGAAGAAGGAGGAGAAGGAGGAGAAGGAGGAGGAGAAGCAGAAGAAAAAGAAGCAGAAGGAGAAGCAGAAGGAGAAGGAGAAGAAGAAGGAGAAGGAGAAGGAGAAGAAGAAGAAGAAGAACAAGAAGCAGAAGGAGAAGAAGAAGGAGAAGGAGAAGGAGAAGGAGAAGAAGAAGAGGAGGAGGAGGAGGAGGAGGAGGAGGAGGAGGAGGAGGAGGAGGAGGAGGAGGAGGAGGAGGAGGAGGAGGAGGAGGAGGAGGAGGAGGAGGAGGAGGAGGAGGAGGAGGAGGAGGAGGAGGAGGAGGAGGAGGAGGAGGAGGAGGAGGAGGAGGAGGAGGAGGAGGAGGAGGAGGAGGAGGAGGAGGAGGAGGAGGAGGAGGAGGAGGAGGAGGAGGAGGAGGAGGAGGAGGAGGAGGAGGAGGAGGAGGAGGAGGAGGAGGAGGAGGAGGAGGAGGAGGAGGAGGAGGAGGAGGAGGAGGAGGAGGAGGAGGAGGAGGAGGAGGAGGAGGAGGAGGAGGAGGAGGAGGAGGAGGAGGAGGAGGAGGAGGAGGAGGAGGAGGAGGAGGAGGAGGAGGAGGAGGAGGAGGAGGAGGAGGAGGAGGAGGAGGAGGAGGAGGAGGAGGAGGAGGAGGAGGAGGAGGAGGAGGAGGAGGAGGAGGAGGAGGAGGAGGAGGAGGAGGAGGAGGAGGAGGAGGAGGAGGAGGAGGAGGAGGAGAAGGAGAAGAAGAAGAGGAGGAAGAAGAAGAGGATGAAGGAGAGGAAGAAGGAGAAGAAGGGGAGGAAGGAGAGGAAGGAGAAGGAGGAGAAGGAGAAGAAGGAGAAGGAGGAGAAGGAGGAGGAGGAGAAGAAGAAGAAGAAGAAGTTAGGTCAAGTACAAAGTATCCAATATTCAAGCTTGTGAGGGTTTCTTCATGGAGTCCCCTAGAATTCCACAATTTGAAGAAGATTTCCCCCAATCCTAGTTAGGCTTTCTTCCATTTTTGTGGGTTATGATGAATGTTGATCCAATTGAGTGGATTATGATTGTTTATGATTGAATTGATAGAATTACATGTATTAGGATGAAATTACATGTACCCATGTCTATCCTATGATCTTAGGATTGACTTGATGTAGTTGGGTTTTATGCCATGTGAAGGAAACTCTATGGGTTAGATGTATCCTTATAGGATTGATGAATTATGATTGGAATTTCTTTAGATTGAAGCATATATGATGAACATGATGTTAATTTCTTGAGAGTAAAGCATAGATGATGATCATGAGATGTAGTGCTTTGAGAGTATAGCCTAGACTATGCATTGTTGATTGTTAATGCTATGATGTGGAAGAGATACTTCCTATAATGAATTGATAAGCATGATTGAATGAATGTGAAAGGTTTACTTACATGAATGATTCTAGGTTGAAATGATTGATAACCTAAAATGAATCTAGACTAAAATGCTTAATGAATGATGAGGCTAGAGGCGATTACCCTTGACCTCCATATGTAAGGATATGAGGCAATTCTCCTGCTCCTTAGAATTTAACAAGAGGTGAGTCCCCACGTTCCTACTATGATGAATGGAAATGGAGGTGAGTACCCATGCTCCTTATGAGATGATTTGGAGGCGAGTACCCTCATCATATGATGAAGCTGTGAGGCGAGTACCCGCAATCTAAAAGTAAGCAAGGAAAGAGGTGAATACTCATTAGCCTTTATGAACTAGGCATTGAGGCGAATCCCCATGTCTTTAAATGTAAGTATGACTAATGGGATTATGATATTAAGTTGATTTCTTGGAGTGTTACTAGATATGCCTTCCATGATGTAAGCTTAACTAGAGGCAGATGACCTGTGTCTTGGATAAGGCTAAGTGAGGTTACTTAAGGAAGTATTCCTCTTTCATTATGATGCTTTATATGTATTGATTATGCTTATGCCTTATGTCTTATGTTGACTAATGCTTATGTTATGTTTTTCACGTTAGCTATCATATTTAGTACTTGATTGTACTAACGCATACTCTTGCCTACATTCTTATCAAATGTAGGGTCCAGCGCTCCGGATTCACACACTTGTGGCTAGGTTCTTAGTGGATTGAGAAGTGAAGCCTTGGTGAGTCCTCATTGTATTCGAGGATTGGATCACCCTATCTCTTTTATGTCTTTCCTTTCAAGTGTTGGACTATTGTATGGGTTGCGTCCCAAGATTTACTTCTTATGTTATATGGTTTGAGACAATGTTATTAGACTTCCGCTCATTTTATAAAAGACTTTGATTGTTGAAAATGTTTTAAATTTCCGTACTTTTCCAATACTTTATGTTATGATATGCTAAGTGGCTTGTATGAGGCCTCTCGGGGTCTTGTACGCCTTGGGGGTACCCTGGGTCGTGACAGAAAGTGAAAACACATTTAGTTTTATTTATCAAATTCTTGAAAATTCTGAAAAAATTGAATCACAAAATTATATGGTCAAACGTATTTTTCACAGTTCAACTCCAGATAAAAACTGAAAATTTTTGCTTTTGAGTATGAGTTTTGTGATTATTAATTGAGAGATTTATTTGTCGGATTTGAGTCTTCAATGATAGACTACTTTGGAAATAAATAAATTGATGAAAATGTGATTTAAATATCATGAGAACAAAATATCTATATTGGTACAACAACATGACAAAATTAGTAATCAGATGTGCACTTGAGAATAATTTTTTTTAACTTCAAAAAAATATGCATAATCATTCAAGCAAACTTACTTAACCATATTCAGAGCTGCATTAGTTTGTTTTAATTTTTCTCTTTTTGGGGGTGGAGATAGCCGGGTGGGAGTGTGTAACACCCGGAAAACTAGTAGGTGAAACTAGAGCCTTACGTGGGAGTTTAAGAGTTTGAAACAAGGGTTAGAATCGTAAAACGATTTCCAGTAGCTTAGTAGACCATCTAGGGTTTAGTTGAGGGCTACAAGGGGTCAAGGCCAAAGGGCAAGTGCCAAGGCAAAGGGGCAAAGCCCAAGCCAAAGGCCAAGGCTTTCCCATCCTTGGCCAACACTGCCCCAAGTTCACGACCATCACCATGACCAGTGGTCTTGACCACGGTTTGTGGGAGGTCTCGTGAAGGTCCCTTAGCATGGTGGGAGGCAAGGCCTTGGGACAAGGCTACTGGACCATGGACCACGGACCTCTTCACGGTCAGCGGTAGGGACCACGACCCGTGGAAAGGCTCGTGGTCATGCCTTAGCTTTGTGGAGGCGAACACTCACTAGCCAAGCCATTATCCAAGGACCACGGGCAAGACCACGGCCAATGGTCTTGATCACGGCTTGTGAAGTCCAGTCGTGGTGCCTGGGAGTACGCTGCCTAATGAGGGGTCATTTAGTAAATTCATTTTTACTTAGTTTTAAGTGGGGGTTGTTTTATATGGACTGTATTAACCTATATAAACTATTTTAAGTCATTAACCACCCCAACTAAGTCATTAATTCCCAAAACCCAAAATCAAACCCAAAAGAGTTCATCTTCTTCAACATTTCTCTCTCTAGAACTCCAAAGAAGAAGAAGAAGAAGTGGAATCTAGGGCTTGAAGAATCAATATTTTTCTTCTCAAATTCATGGGAAAACTCCGTTGAGGTATGGTAGCTCTTCATCTATGGGTAGCTTTCACCCATATAGCCCTTCCAAAACCCCCAATTTCAAAACAAGAAAACCCAAAAGTTATGGTTTGACTTCAATCTCATGGATTCCTTTCAAATTCATTTTTATTGATTGAATTATGATTTTTTATGGATATATTGATGATTTTATATGATTTTAAGTGAATTAGTCAAGAATTCATGAACTTACACTATTTTCCCAAATTGGATCTTAAAGTGTGGGTATTGATTGATGATTGTACCGTGCTACAAAATTATGAATGTTATGAATTGATTACTTGAATCATGATATTATCCATGCCTAATGTAGTAATTCTAGGTATGTTGATTGAATGTGATCTATGGTCCTTGAAGGGCAAATTATGAGAATTTGGTATGATCATGATGCTTATGTACATGCTTTGTGAATACCTTGAAAGTAATGTGATTATGACTATAATGTAATTGGGATGATGTGTAAGGTTTTCCTCACCTAAATGAATCGGTAGGCCAATGGCATCCCTTTCATGTGTGAATAAAAGTAATCTTGATTGGTATACCTTTAATTGGTAGGCTAAGGGGATCCTCTTCATGTGTAATTAAAAGTGATCTTGATTGATATGTCTTGAATCGGTAGGCCACTGGCATCCCTTTCGTGAATGACTAATGAAGTATTCTAAGGCTTGTCTTGAATCGGTAGACCAATGGTATCCCTTTCACTATGAGTCCATGAACTATAATAATGATGAACCTTGAATCGATAGACCAATGGTATCCCTTTCATGAGGATTCAATGAGATATTCTAATGATGTACCTTGAATCGGTAGGCTTATGGCATCCCTTTCATGTGTGTAATAATGTACCTTGAGTCAGTAGGCCAATGGCATCCGTCTCATGTGTAAGAATGTTAAAAGAGAATTAACTACTCCATGGGAATTTAATGCTTAGCACCGAGTGGATATTGTGAGGTGAAAGCTCTCCCCATGTTAGGCTAGTTTTCTAGTAACAACCTCCTTATCCCATAACTATGTGCCCACATAGGTTATTAGCTAGTGGATTCACCTAAGCTAAAATGTTACCAGTTCTACCTTAGGCAAGTAAACCAACTCTTTTTGGTGTGGGACATGACATCGGATTCCATGATTTGCTCACATGGTCTATGTCGGTTAGGGCTTATTCCCATCATGAACAAGAATGTGAGTTATGTACTATGGTTACTCAAAGAGTTCTATGAAGTGTGGGTGGGGGTATGGGACTTAATCCATGCATTGCACAAGTAGGCTTTGAGAGTGGTTATGGTGTGTTCCTCAAATGTTATAATGTCTTATGAAATGAATATGCTTATATTGATGCTATTGAGAATGTTGACATGAAGGCTAAATGTAATGATGAATGCTTAACTTGGATTGTTGCTATGAGTTGCTTTCCTTGACATGACTTATTAGATGTGAATGTTCCTTGTCTATGAGTATTAACTAAAGATGAGAATAAAGAAATGTAAATATGATTATGGTGGTCTAAAGTGGTACTTAGTGTAGATGGGGATTATGGGATCTTTATCTATACATTGCACAAGTATAACTTAGGGTTACTCATGAAATGGTTCTATTATGTTATGATGGTTTATATGTTGAATATACATGTGACTTATGCTTTTACACTAAAAGTGCATGATGATTCTCAAACTTAGTAAATGCATGCTTTTAAACTAAAATGTCCTTTTTGGCATGTTTTCAAGGATTTTTATGCATGACTATCATACTTAGTGCATTTTTGTACTAACCCATAGTTTCTACATTTTTCACAAAGTGTAGGTTCCGGTTCTTAAGGTTATTCTCTATTGGTTCAAGCTTGGATCGACTATTCTCCTAGCTTGTGGTGAGTCTTCAAGAATCGAGGATGTATGAGTCATTAGTAGTTTCTTTATCGTCACTTTATGTTTCGGATTATGTTGAAAGGGTTGTGACCCTATTGTTGATTCAAAGATTGTATTAGATGGCTAATTGAGACAACTTAGACTTCCTCTTGTTTTTTAATAAAGACTTCGATTGTATGGATAAATTTTTTAAATTCCGCATCATTTCTTTTACCTTATGTTTATGATATGCTAAGGGCTTGTATGAGACCTTTCGGGGTTGAGTTTGCCTTGTCACATCTAGGGGGTACTCATGGTCGTGACAGGGTGGGGGAGGTTGTCTTGATGTATGTTCAAGTTGGTGCTTAGAATATTGATTTTGTTATAAAATATTATAGTGTGGATGTCCATTACACCAAGAAGTTACTCTCACTAATATATCCATTACTTTCCTCCAAAATGAAGATAACCTCCACCTTTATGACCATTATTTTTGTAACCTTACACCTCCATAACCTCCTTCATTTTATTTATGATTAATGTTATGTTTATAACTAACCTTTTGTATGCCTCTATGTTACACTATAAATAGAGGCATAAGGTTCATACTGTATACACTTGAATACTTGGAAGAATAAGAAAAACTCTCTTCTCTTGTCTCTTTATTTCTATTGCTCTTGTCTTATTTTGCTTTAGTTTTACAACACATTATCAACACGAGTTTCTAAAATTATTTCAATATTATCTCTAAATAGAGTTAAATTTGATTATGTAAGTGGTGACTAATTTGATTTAGTAAGTGGTGACCAATTGATGTCAGTAACTTGAACCCAAAACAAGGTAATTTATTAGTATTGTTGAGATTGTGTTATTTTCTTTTCTTAACAAGGTGAATGATTAATATTATTGTTACTATGCATTATTTTTTTCAACTATAACTATATATACTTTCTTTTGTATGTGAAACTTATTTTATATTTTATTTATGATTATGCTCACTATTTTGGTCATTACATAAGCTCTTAATATATTTTATTTTGTGCGTGAAATATTTTGGGTTCACATGAAATTGAAAAAGGGTGGTGGTAGTGAGCAGTTTTATTTTAGTGTAATTAGATTTTTTTTAAGTGTGCAAGTGATTTCTTAATGTGGAATTGATTCTTTGATTTATAACGGTAATTCACTAGCTTAATTATTGTGCACTAAACATAATATAATATAATACTACATGTAACTCTCTGTTTTGACAAGTTTAAGATATTAGTACATACTTTGTTGAGAATATTTTTATTGTTTTTCTTTTGTTCTATATTTATTTCTGCATGTTAATCATAAAGTGATAATATTTTTTTAAGGTTCAACGGTGATTCCTATTATATTTGGCTTATTATGCCATTGGTTGAGGGTAAGATGAATGATTCAAGTCTTATTCAACCAAGAGGGTAATACTTCGAGTGACAGACCTGGTGCATCATTATGATAAAATGTTGAGTTGGTTCCCAACCTAAAACGCCTTCTTATAGTAAGACATTGGGTTCAAGTCCCAACGCAATATAATGACGATGTTATGATGATTGAGAAAATTGATATGCTCTTGATAAAAGTCATGAAATCTGCCTAATTGATTTGCTCCATTCTCTTACGTAATGTGGTAGCACTGCATATTATGTCTGAAATATAACAAGTGAATAAATATATGAATTATGTCTAAAATATGACAAGTGATTGAATATATGAATATGAGTGTGGTAAAATATTAATGGTCATCATTATGGTAATTAAAAGGAAGAACACTATGGGTTCTTGATTAAGATGGTCCTTCAAAATGCGAAGGTAATGTTTATCATCAAGTGGTATGAAATGTTATTGGGCATGTTATTGTTGGTGCAACAATTTGAAAAGTTTTGTGAATCCTTCATCAAGATAAAAGAGTACGAAGTGGTAATTCACATGACCTTTCAAAGTGATGTTGAGGTGGGTCATATAGATATGTCAAATATCAAAGTATGACAATGAGTTTCTAATTAAAACTTATAAAGCATGTACAAATGGTTATAGTCAATTTCTTCAAGAGAATGTGAATTGCGTTCGTATGGATAAGGACATGTTATGTATGTTTGGATAAATGTCACATCTCACCTCTATGGGAGGTTTGAGAGATTAAAAAGAAATATTTTGACATAAATGGTCATTTGATCATTTACTTTGAGTACATCACAAATTATGGTATATTTTGATATGAATTATTGATTGACAAAAGAAAGAAATAATTATTTCCTATGAAGGTTGTGGACATGACCAAAATAAATACTATTATGTGGCAACAAAAAATTGTTATTGGTTTTAAGAAATAAGTCTTGCATGTAATAATTTTAACCACGACAGTAATAATAATCTTCTCCTTGAAGGAGATGGTCACTATAAGAACGTTGTTGTGAAATTTGTGGTAGTACACAAAATTAATTGATAGTTCCGAAAAGGCTAATTTGTTACTATCCGGAGTAATAAAATTGTTCATAATATTGAGGTTGTAGTAAGTCTCAAATAAAAACTTTTTTATGTTTCGCATGAATTGAAAAGAATTTTTTTTATTACATTGAGACTATAAATTCTAAGAAGATTTAATATCTTTAGATTACTTCAACTGAAGTGGGTTATAAATATTTATGTATAAGATTACCCATTTTGTCTCATTGTTTATTGTATATAAATATGGGCATGATGACCTACTTTGATTCAAAAGAAAGGCGAAGAAGTTTACTAGAATAAATATCAGTTGGCATAATCGGTTGGCCATTCCGATTCAAATGTAATGCAAAAGAAACTGAGAATTCACATGGCTATGTGTTGAAGAAATAAAAGATTCTTCAAGAATTTTCTTTTGTTTCTTATTCCCATGATAGAATGATCATTGTACCAGCTAAGATTGAGATTATATCCTCCAAAATTATTTGGAACATATAAAAAGGTGAATATGGATTTGTTCACCTGCCATGTGGACCACTTACTATTATGATTAATAGATGCATTCATGTGATCATCACATGTGCATTTGTACCAATTTACAAATTGGTTCTTGTAAGGTTATTTGCTCGAATTATTAAATTAAGAGCATAGTTCCAAACTATAAAATTATTATGATAATGTAGGTTGGTTTAGCGGAAATTGTATGCCTCCATTTATTGGTAGACAATTGATTATGAGAACAAAACTCTCAAATAAAATTTGATATGAGATGAGTTTATTTAACATGTACACATCAAGCCAACAAGGTTCTCTCATCACAGTTAGTTCAGGATCAGGAACCAATTAATTTCTACCTAAAAATTCGATGTGCACACATATGATTTTATTGCTTTACCAAATAGATCCCGAAATGAGGTTAGGAGTAAATGTTAAATTTTCTAACATTAGGGGCTGATATGATTAGCAACTGAAAATTATGTGTGGGGTGAATTATCTAGATCCCCGTTAAAAAAAGTGAGCTTAAAGTTCAAGAGATAATTCATTTGCAAAATATTGTAAATAATTGCCAAATGTATCTGTTGATCCAATGTTTTAATTTTAAGCTGCAAATGCTCAATAAATGGTCCTTGAAGGGCAGATTCTATGGTACACCAGAAGCGTGATAGACCAATCGATTCCAAACGTAAATCTCCATAAGAAAGGAGAGGAACAAATTATCAAAATGATTATGATAATGAGGCAAGTGCTTTAAAAGAGCACTATGACATGACATTTTATAAAAACCTTACAAAAGGTTTAGGTACCTGAAAATGATGAAAAATAAAGAGATGTTGATATGTTATGTCGTATTGGAATCGATATCAAAATGACCGTCGACGGTATCTTTGATATGAAGTAGCACTTAATGCTATAAATGGTGGTGAGGATCTTGCATTCAAATCTATCATATAGTGTGACCAGATAAATGATTGGCCAAATTAAATGCACTATTCAAGTATATTTTATTTCACTTAGAAAAGTGATGTTTTTAAACGTATAGTTCATAGATCATGATATAATATCAGTGGGGTACAAATGAATAATTATGCAAAAGTATAACCATAATATATAAAGTACGGTTTGTGCCTCGAGACATAAAAGAATTTCAAAAAAGTCCTGATATTATTAAATAGAGATATATTCTCTAGTGGTGGTGCAATGAGACTTGTTTCAGTCTGAAAATAGATGAAATACTTAAATATGTACAATAAATGATTACGATGTCTAAGACGATGAAGCTTTTATGAAAATCCTTGAAGGATTTAAAAGGTCTTAAAACAATTTCAATGAGTACCCAGTGGTTATGAGATTGCTTAACACAGAGAAAGAATCTTTTCAATCTTATGAACATGATTAGAAAATATCATGTATCAGTGGAGTTGGTGCACTTATAGATTGTTGATTATGCAAATGCTAGCAGATTATTTGATCTACATAACGAAAGTTATGTGAAGGGATTGTCATATTATCATTCAAGTTATGTCAAGGAACTAATAAAGCAAGTGACTCAACACATAGAAGATGTGTGATTTTCTTTCAGAAAAAAAGACGAGCTACAACAAAATTAAAATGATCAATCTTTGAGTCAGAAATTATCTGATTATGTAGATGCATAATATTTATTTGATCCACATAAAGCTTGATCACAAATGGGTTATTTGCTTATATGTGGAGGCACAACAATATCTTGGCATTCAACGAATCAAACATGAGTAACCACTTCTTCAAATCATATAAAAATAATATTGATCTATGACGTAAGTCGGGAATGTGTTTGGTTGTAATCATGACTTATTATATTCAGGAAATTATATCATAGTTGGGAGTAAGTCTTATCACACTGAAATTATATAAAGTTATTTTACAAGACAATCAATTGCAAATGAAAGTGACACAACATGATTGTTTCTATGAACAATTTGAATGAGCAGTTTACAAGCAATAGCGAGGTCACGAGTAAAGTTATTTTTAAGAATGTATTTGGCTAAGATCAAAGCTTCACCATATCGATGAAATCATAAAATGATATATCAGGATGAATTCAAGAATACAACATCTTCGTGAATGTGATTTGATCACAAAGACATTGTTAATATCAACATCTAAGAAGCTAGTATACAAGATTCATCATCACAAGAAATTAAGTGGTGTTTTAATTAGGGGGAGTATAATATGCATTGTACTCTTTTTTCCTTGATCGAGATTTTGTTCCACTTGGTTTTCCTGGCAAGATTTTTAAAGAGGCAACAAATAATGTGTATTAAATGATATGTGTACTCTTTTTCCTTCACTAGGATTTTTTCCCACAAGGTTTTACCTAGTAAGGTTTTAACAAGACATATTATCTATGGATATCCAATGGGGAGTGTTATAAAATATTATAGTGTGGATTTTCATTACAACAAGAAGTTACTCTGACCCATTATCTCCATTACTTTCCTCCATTATGAAGATAATCTCCACCTTTATGACAATTATTCTTGTAACCTTACACCTCTATAACCTCCTACATTATATTCATGATTAATTTTATGCTTATGGCTAACCTTTTGTATGCCTCTATGTTACACTATAAATAGAGGCATAAGGTTCATATTTTATACAGTTGAATACTTGAAAGAATAAAAAAAGCTCTTGTCTCTTGTCTCCTTATTTCTATTGCTTTCATCTCCTATATTTCTAGTCTTATTTTGATTTAGTTTTACAACAGACATTTAAATAAGAACAAACGATTGAAAAAACTGAACAAAAACCTCAATTATGAATATCATAATATTTACGAATAATCACCAATAAGTATCAAATTCAAACTTCAGCACCACGAAATCTACGAGAAGATCAAATGAATCGACTTGCATCGACACATCTTCTACCACCCCTTCTGGTCTGACAACAGTTCAATCTACAAGATGTAAGATGATGGTGGTTGGTTTCTGACTATCCAGACCCAAGTTCTTATAAAATAATGTATGCATGAGATTTATGCTAGCACCAAGATCGGACATCCCTCGGGCATAAACGCTTTGCCTATTATGATTTGCATAGTGAAGCTACCTAGATCATTCAATAAGGTGGGTATCAATTTTGGATTCTAGAGTTGCACTCTTTAGTAAATGTCACAGTCTCATATTAAGTTAAACTCTTCTTGTTCGTCACAATCTCCTTCACATATTTGACGTACTTCAAATTTCCTGCAACACATCAACAAACGACAAATTAATGTGAACTTGCTTAAGTAAAGATAGAAACTTACCGAAGCATTCATCCTCCTTCTATTTTTAGAACTTATGTGGAAATGAAGGAGGTGGTTTGACTTTAGTCACTGCATTATCTTCATACGATTTTTGTTCTACCTCTCCACTAGTTTTTCTTCTCTTATCACCTCTAGATTTCTCTTCTTCGGGCCTACTCCTCGAACTCTAACACACTTCTAGTATTCAAAACATTGACTTATTTTTGGTTTGGCTTAGTGTCACCGAGAAGACCTCATTGCGAACGTAAGTTCATTGCACCCGCCATTTGCTCAACCTGCTTATTTATAGCTTGATTGAAAAAATAAGTACTATGCACCTTTTATTTCTAGCTTATCTATCCTTTTCATCATTTTCTTATGCATATCTTCAAAGCTCATGCCTCTTTCCTGGGCGTTTTAATTATCCTCTCAACTTTGTTGTTGGTAATGTTGCCCAGTTTTTGGAGGACGATATTGGTTCTTGTTTTGATTCTGATTACCTCCCCATAAGAGGTTCAGGTGATTTCTCCAACTTGGATTGTAGGTGTTGCCATAATTCTGAGCTCTTCCACCACTTTGTGTGTTCCCCACATAATTTACAGAATATGGATTTGAGCCTCAATGCTCAGTCATTATAGTATAGTGGTACGTACTTCTGCCTGTCACGCGGGTGATCCGGGTTCGTTCCTCGACAAAGACGTCAAATACTTGTTTCTTCCAAATGCACACACGTGTACATAGTCACACAAGTAATATAGTGGCTCTGAGCGAAATTGTTGAATGAAAAGGACTTATAATTAATCTATATTTGATTGAAATAAACCCACAGCTTAATGCAAGTGTATCTCAAAGAGTTGGTTTTTGTATTTAAACTATGATTACAAGTATTTAAGAATCAAAAGCAAGTAACATAGATCAACTTCAATTTTGGTGTTTAAACAATAATTGAGACAATTTCAGGGTTGCAACATACTAATAATTCATGCAACACATCCCTTTCATAGATTTCATAAGGTTATTATATTACTCACTTACATGGTTGATATTATGATCATAACCTCTGAACCTCTAATCACCTACCCCAATAGAACGTCTAAATACATTGTTGAGCGGGGATAAATAGAATCAACTATTGAATATTTAGCTTTCATCATGTTTCTTAATCAAGAACAATGTTTATGAGTGTCTAATCCTAACCACAAATCAATTCCAGTGATATTCAAGAAGAAAAGATCATACTCCTTATATTCCCCATTATATCTCTCCACTAGCCTTCTCCTTTCCTGTCAACTCTGGATTTCTCATCTTTTGGGATAACTCCTCTAACTACAATGCACTTCTAGTACACAAAGTATTAACTTGTTTTAGGTTTGGATCAATGTCATTCGAAAGACCTCCTTATTGATGTAAGTTCATTGCACTCGCCAGTTGCCCAACTTGCTTATTTTTAGGTTGATTGGATAAATAATATCGTTGTCACGGCCCGAGTCTACACACTGGATGTGGTCGGCACTCGAGAATCATTACTGGTCACCAAGCGAACCTTCATCTTGGCTGACTACAAGCGGAAGATTAACTTTAGCATACAAAAGCTTAAAAACTAAATTTAAGTTCAATAAACTCAACTTTAAAATAATCTGAAGAATACTCAATAGATAACTCAAATTTTGTAAAAAAAACAACTCAAAGAAGATACATACTGAAAACTACTCAACTTTGTCTATCAGTGAAGTTTCTACTATTATAGAAGGATATCGGGACAAAACCCACGACATTTCAAAACTACTAACTACAAAATAAAGGTGAAGTCCTCTGGAATATAAGAAGGCTCACCAAAGGTGACTGGAACATCCTATGACCTCAACGAAACGCCTGTTGATGATCTTGAATACCTGTATCTGCATCATGAAACGATGCAGGCCAAATGGCTAAGTACATGAAATGTACGAGCACGTAAAGGGAATTCTAAAACAAAAACATAAGATTGAACGGGTTGAAAAGAAACATACTTACCTCTTTTTAACTCACTCAACTTAACTCAACTCAAAGAAACATAGTTCAACTCACTCAAGGAAACATAGTTTAACTCAAGTCAGAGAAAATGGGCTCAACTCAATGATAAGATATTCAAGTCAGCGAAATAAGGCTCAACTCAATAATAAGATTTTTAACTTAGTGAAATAAGACTCAACTCAACAATATGATATTCAACTCAGTGAAATAAGGCTCAACTCAAAAAAATACTCAATTCAGAACTGTGGATAGTCAACTCTGGGTACTGAACCCTGGATACTTAACTTTGGATAAAGCAACAATAAAAGATGCAATATATGAAAAGTTGTAAAACAATAGATAGCAACTCAATTGTATGTAAAAATACAATGATAAATCAACTATATATAAAAATACAAAATAACTTTGTATGGGAGATTCTCTAACCGACAACTATCACTATAAGCTATGTGATTATACAACGTCTCGCCCACGCTACCAAAACTACCCTATACCTTGCCGGGGTATAGAACTCCTCAACTAAGTGGATCCACTAGTCTATGCTAAAAAGCATTAAGGAATCATCTAAAAAGTATGACCCTTTCTACCCACGTTGGCTACATAGTTTGTGGGGGCAGTGAGTTATCTAAACTCTCCCCCGTATCGGTGCTCAAGACTACTCCCAAAATATAACTAGATCATATGTTTAAAAACAAAACTCTTTCTGTGGTTTGAGATTATTACTCAAAAATCTTTCTCTTAAAAGAGAGGGTACTCAAAAATGCTCAGAAGCTCTTTTGGAAATCTCAGTTTCCTCCTATTTTAAATGTGAAAACATTTACTTTTGGAAATACTTAGTTCCCATATATCATTTTAAAGAAAATTAACTTAGCTCTACTCTTCCTTAACTCAGTGCTCAAGTTTTTAAAACAAGTTTTAAAACAATTTCTAAAAGGACGTCTTAAAATAAGGTTCATGCCAAATTATAGATGTGAACGGCTCAATTCAAGGTTTTGAATAACCATGCATAGAATTGAATACTTGGAACTAAACAACTCCATAACTCAAGGAGTCAATGATACTACTCATCTCAAGAATGTTCCACTCGGGGGAGAGGGTGGGTTCATGCAGAATTATGGGCATGAACTACTCAACTCAAGGGATCAATGATACTTCTCATCTCAAGACTGCTCGACTCATAGGGTTCATGTGGAATTATGGGCATGAACTACTCAACTCAAGGACCTTCATGGGTAACATGTAGTAGTCCCATGATTAGGAATATAATCCCAAAAGATAGGAACTCAATACTGAAGCCTTAGAACTTGAAGATACTACTCCTCTCAAAAATATTCAATTCATAAAGTTCATGCGGAATTTATGGGCATGGACGACTCGACTGGAGGGTCTAAATAACAATATGGAACTCATGTATACAACTCTTCTCATTCTCATACTTACTTCCTCAAAAACTTAGCTCAAATCGATAGTTGATCTAAAATTATTCATAATTGAACTCAAATGCTTTCTTGAACTCTACTCTTAACTCTATCTTGGATTTGAATTATGAATTCAAGAGTTATGGTTCATGATATGAAGGATCTGATGATGATAAAGTAAACTCATGAATACATTCTCCTCATTCTCATACTCCCTTACTCGAGTCTTGAAACAAGTTATTGGAAATTTTAGAAGACTTCTCAAAAGACTCAAAGGGACTTTCTCAAAATGTTCGAAAGAACTCTCAAGACTGAACTCTTAACTCTAGCTTGAATTTGAATTATGAATTCAAGGTTATGATTCATGTTATGAATTATTTCTAGGTGTTTAGAAGTAGTTTAGGGTGATTATAATGGATATGGCTTGAAGGTACCCATTTAAAGGACTCAGACGGGAAAAATGACGGAGAAGGGGTGGGGGCAGGCAACCCAGGCGCACTGACTGGCGTATGGCGCCAGCCCTCTACCTACAGAGTTGTGGTTGGGGCGCACTGAGTGGCGTAGGGTGCCAGCCATCTACCTATAGAGGTGTGGTTGAGGCGCACTGGCTGGCACAGGGCACCAGGCCCCAACCCAGAAAACCCTGACAACTTTTCTTTCTTGTTTTCTGACCCTAGCTCGCATAGAATTGAATGGTTTCTTCCCTAATCACTTATATTTGATTACTCAACATAAGTACACACTAATCTACTCAATACATCCCTAAAAACACTCACTTTCATCTCAAGAAATCATCAAAACCCCAACAAAACAAGATTTAGAATGAAACTTCAAGAACACTTATCAAGAACTCAACATACTCAAACTTATGGATGAAATTCGTAAAAGAAACTCATGATTGGCGTGTGGTGATACGCTCAAATTACACCTCCCTACAGAAGTATAAGCGATCGTTATCAAGTAAAGAACTCAACTTGTAGGTTGGGGTCGATCCCACGAGGAAAATGGTTTAGACTTTACTTTAACCAACAATTATATTCAATTAGCCAAAGTACTTCCAGAAACAAGTAATAAAAAGGGGGGAATTTGTAAAACAAATTGTAAGAATTCAGTAAGTAAGCAGTAAACAAAAGTCAATTTCGGTTGTTATCAAGATGAGAAAATTAACTAGGGTATACGTGTTCACCACAAGCTCATAAC
>NW_006238941.1:2016481-2019421 GCF_000226075.1 Solanum tuberosum | reverse complement strand
TAGCTCCACACTTAGAATCTTCAACAATCAGGTACTGGAACCCTCGCAGTCTCACTCTACGGATCAACAGTACGGTCCGTAGATCAATCTACGGACCGTCAATGGACGCTGTGGTTCCACACTTGGTCAGATTTCCCTGATTTGTCCTCAATACCATGCCTTCTAATATACGGTCATCACCTACGAACCGTGAATGGACCTACGGTCCGTAGATCACCTCCGTGAATTGCCCTTTTTCTGCATTTCTTTCAGTTGTCTCTATACTTCCGCGCCTGAACATCTTTCCTGCAAAATATGATTAAAACGCATAAAAACCATAAAAGGCCCTAGACACACACAACTTGTAAGTGAAATATATTAGAAATACCGTAAACTCACGGTATATCAACACCCTCAACTTAAATTCATTGTTTGTCCTCAAGCGACGCACTACGACTCTAAACGACACTTACATAGAAGCAAGCATTTCAAGCTCAAGCAATCACATGGCTCTCTACTCCCCTCATTTTTCGGGTGCACATTCGTTTTCTTATACTCGACAAGCTAATTCATGTGGATCACACCATGACACAGATCGACCAACTGACACACAACATACACTTTCACACTATCACCAAGGTACCATCTTTCCGACAATGTAACTAGTGCCCTTACTTCAAACGAAATCCCTTGTTCCCAAGAATGAATGGCATTCATGGTACAGGGATTTATTCAACACTCACGCTCAGAAGTAATTTCAAATACAGTTAATGCTCAATGCCATAAGCTTGCCCTTATTTTCACTGCTTAGACTCTCCAAAATAGACTCTAGGATCACTATAGGACTTTCTTGGCTTCTAATGTAGGCTCAGGGTCAGATGTGGTACATTTGGGTACTTTTAGTGACTTTCTGCCCTCCTTGACATTACACTCGGCTTTCAACTTCTTTTTGCCCTATTTTTGTCATCCTATCGTTTTACTTTCTTTCCCTTAATTTCCTTCAACCACGAATGTGACTTCAGACTTTGTAGCTCTTTTTACTTTTTTTTCTTTAGACTTTGTAGCTCATTTCCTTTTTATTTTATTGTTCCTTTCGCTTTTAACAGGTCACATCCTTTCCTCACGTTTTCCCCTTCTTTTTTTTTCATACCCATTTTTATTTCAGTTTCTTTTTTCATAGCCACCCTCAACTTATGGATTTTCCATTAGTTGAGATGCACAATACCCGATGTCAGGTCAGGACCAAGATTGACGTTACTTTTTTTTACATTAGCCACCCTTAACTTAGGCTTTTGACCTAAGTCGAAGTGCACATGTCCAAGGAGGGACCGGGGCCAACATAGTAGATTATGGGAAAAGTGAGTTCAGGGTTTAGAAAGAAATGGTTTAATTTTAGGCTCAAAGTTTTTGGATCAAAGGTAGCATTTATTTCATTTGGTTAGATCCTTCTTTTAGGCAATTTGCGGACTTTTCAGAACAATGGCCTATGATCACTTCCAACCCTCTAGATTGAATTGTCTTAGCAGGACTAACCGGGCAAGTTCTAGTTTGTTTTAAAAAAACAGTTTGAACACTCAACGATTCTCACACACTCTTGGCGCATAGTTTCATTATCAGATTATCAGATTACCCAGTTCAAGTTTCAGCTTCAGTCAAGCCATCAAGTCGGTTCATGATTATGTCATACTCAGAGCCAACACATTCAACTTATCGTAGTCTATAGATTCTAGCACACATCACAAAATCTGACAGGTATCATTTTTCATAAGCCATCATGCTTCTTTCTTTTTCATGCTTCTACACATACGATCCTAACACATGTCGATTCAACAGAAATTAAACAGTCTCTTGGGGAAAAAGAACACAGGCAAGAAAACCCCAAGAGAGGATATATGAGTTGGGTTATGCAGACGTCACCCTATCACTCACAATCCATTTACCCCACCCCCAATAAAAATAGATGCGATTGTCCCCAATGCATACAAAAACAGTAAAAGACAATGGATAGGGTGAAGCAAACCTGTGGCACAAAGCGCCGGCGAATCATCAACAAGCAGGAGGGTCCGGTTTCCCGGAGCCCGCTGGAACAATAGTGGGGGCACCCTCAGTAGTGCCCATATCTGAAATCATAGCACCCTCAGTAGTGCTCTCAACTTCCCTTAATACAAGTTGGACCTCTACAACTGGGGCAGAGCTCGATGCCCCTGTAACTCTCTCACGCACCCTCTACTGGTGCAACTCTTCGTCTACAATCAAAGATCTCCGAGCCTCATTCTCCTGCCTACGCTGTCTCTTTTGAGCTTTTTCCTCCTCGGTGCGATGAGAACGGTGCCGCTAGCCTTTGGCATGTGTAGGCGCAAGCCCCTCCTCGGCGGTCCTACTGAATAAAGCATCTAGCACTGTATCATCAGCCAGTGCAGTAGGTGCAACCTGAGGCTCAACTGAAGGTGCGGCAAGAATGGCATCCACGTCAGTCCGGAGGCTAGCTAACTCAGCCTGCAAAGCAGATAAATCTATGACAGGGGCTGATCGCTCGAGGACACGCAACTCAAATGCATCAAGACGCTTATTAACAGCCTGGACCTTCCGGTCCATCATCCCATCCATCATGCGCTCCATTCTAGCCTCGGACTCGTCTATCGACTTTTGCATCCACGGCTGGATGTGATGCAGCAGTGTGGCCATCTGAGCCTCTAACTTCTGTACTCTGGCCAACAGGACAACAGTAGCTCCTAACTGTGGTGTGGACGGGGAAGAGCTAGGAGCCATACTAGCTGCCTGAGATGAGGAGCCCAGGATAGTATCGGTGTGATCAGGGATGCTGAGGTCACCGCCTTGTGCCTGCCCCATTGTGTCTGCAAGATCGGCTCCTAAGGGAGGTACCTCAACCTGAGGCTCTCTGCGAGGTGCTGCCACATTTGCCTCATCTCGAATAAGGCCGATGTCCAATACCCCTGTAGG
>NW_006238941.1:2014187-2015509 GCF_000226075.1 Solanum tuberosum | reverse complement strand
TGGGAGTCTGACATCTGTACCTCTGAACTGGAAGCAGCCCCAGTTGGTGATCCGATCAGTGTGTGCTCCTCATCAGACTGGGAGACAGTGACTACGTCGGGAAACACCTTCTGGGGGATGCCTCTGGTGACACGGGGTGCAGTGGGAGAAGTCCGTGTGTTGGGAGGAACTTATGATGGATCAGTTTCCGTGTCCATGTCCGTGTCCGTGTCCTCATCGATTAACTTGAAGCTAGGAGCAACAGATTTTGACTTGTCGTGTTTTGAGTAGGTTATTAGCTTCTTGGGTGTCATCGTACCAGTGGACGCAATATTACTGCCAAAACTAACCATACACACAAAAAAAAAACTTTTAGAATTTGTAACGACCCTCAACTAAGTCCAAAGCAGATTTCAGACAAATGCTATAGTGGTCATCCACGGAAGAGACCTACGGTCCGTAGACTGATCTACGGTCCGTGGATCAGGGGGCCAACAATATAGGTCGCCGATGGAAACCACAAATGTGAAGAACGGTCCGTAGATGGATCTACAGACCGTAGTCCACATCCGTGGTTTCACACTTTGTGACATTTTTCATGTGCATCCATTCACGAACCTCATCTACGGTCCGTAGATGGATCTACGTTCCGTAGACAGGGTATCGTGGATGCCATCTGTGCCAGGTATCAGCCAATTTTTTTTATTTAGGATCATACATTTTTGGCCTTATTTTTCAACATTAACGAAACCTCATCATGCATTTCAACATTCAATTATACTAGTTCTTCATTCTTAGGGTTCCGTATGATCATTTTACCAAATAGTGTAGACAATTTTTGGAACCCTAAGTCGAAACTTACACTTAGACTTACAATCACATACAATAATGCTACACAATCACTATCTATCATTCCAAAGGCAGTGTAATTTTCAAGTTTATCATGCGATTTCATCTAATAATTACCCAAGGCTAAGACCCGACTCCCGACTTTCTATATTCAATCTATGAATTGAAATTCAAAGTGAGGGGAAAGTCTATTACCTTACAAGCGACGAGGAGTGGGGTGATTGCTTGACGACACTAAACTTTAGCAAGACCAAGGAGTCACCTCTTCGTTACTAACCAAGCACCGGACCCTTTTTGTGGACTATGGAATGAATTGTATTTGAAATGAAAAGGAAGTTGGGGAATTGTGGAAGGGATGATATTATGGGGGAGTTATGGAGTGATTTTGGGAGATTATGGGATGGTTGAAACGGTTTTGGGAGTAATGGAGGGAAGAGGAATGGTTTAAAACAAATGGGGGTTTTTAAATAGGGGGTCCGGGTCGGGTCAGTCAG
>NW_006238941.1:2009708-2010850 GCF_000226075.1 Solanum tuberosum | reverse complement strand
TATTCACACCTATCGAGTGTGGCTACCAACTCATCATACTTTTCAATGCCATCACTATCGAAATTCATAATAACTGTTGCTAGTGCGTCAACACCTAGTCGCTCTTCAATTTGCACTTCTGTCCCAGTCTCCACTCTGTAAGTTATAGCAGATACTGTTTGGAGCTCTCCACTCTGTTTCATGGACCTACAAATATTGAAAGTTGCTTCTTCATTATTCAGTCTGAACTTCATCTGTCCCTTTTCCATATCAACCAACGCACGCCCTGTGGCAAGAAATGGTCTCCCAAGGATGATGGGAACCTCAAAATCAACCTCACAGTCAAGAATCACAAAATCTGCTGGAAAAATGAAAGACTCCACTTTCACTAGCACATCATGGAGTACACCAATGGGCCTTTTCACAGTTCGATCGGCTATTAGTAACCGCATTGCAGTGGGCTTTGGGTCCCCTAGACCCAACTTCTTGTAAATAGACAAGGGCATGAAGTTGATGCTACACCAAGATCACACAATGCCTTAGCAAAGTGTAACAACCCTATAGTACATGGGATCGTTGAAAGCACCAGGGTCTTCTTCTTCTGCACAAGAGATCTTGTAGCAATAGTGCTACAATGCTGCAATCTACCATCATCTTCAAAGCTCACATACCTTTTCTTTGTCACCATGTCTTTCATAAACTTTGCATACCCAAGCATTTGCTCCAAGGCTTCTATCAGAGGAACATTGATAGAAAGTTGCTTCAACATAGTAATAAACCTGTGATATTTACCATCTTCAGTCTTCTTCACTAACCTCTGTGGAAACGGTGGTGGAGGTCTAGGCATGGGGGACCACTTTTTGAGATATCTCGCTTCTTCTCTGTGCATTCTCAGACTCTTCTCTAACCTCTATCACATCATCTTCTTTTCTAATCTCAACTTCCACCACAAACGGCCTAGGTGGATCTATGGTTTGCTTACCCCCTCGAGTAGAACTGACATACAATGACCGTCATTCTTTGGATTCTGAATGGTGTTGCTAGGAAGAGTACCAGGTTGACGTGGGTTCACTGTAGTGGACAATTGGGTTATCTGCTGCTCTAGGTGCTTTATTGACACAGCGTGGGCATCAACCTTTTGTTCAATACCAGACAAGTCGCTT
>NW_006238941.1:2007680-2009635 GCF_000226075.1 Solanum tuberosum | reverse complement strand
ATCTTCAGTCTTCTTCACTAACCTTTGTGGAAAAGGTGGTGGAGGTCTAGGTATGGGGACCACTTTCTGAGATATCTCCGCTTCTTGTTCTGTCATAGCCTTCTCAGAATCTGGTCTACCATCTATCACATCATCTTCTTTTCTGATCTCTACTTCCACCTCAGACGGCCTAGGTGGATCTATGGTTTGCTTACCCCCTCGAGTAGTAACTGCCATACAATGGCCATCATTCTTTGGATTCTGGATGGTGTTGCTAGGAAGAGTGCCAAGTTGACGTGGGTTCACTGTAGTGGACAACTGAGTCATCTGCTGCTCTAGATGCTTTATTGACACCGCATGGGCATTAACCTTTTGACAAGTCGCTTCTCATCTCCTTCACATTCTCATCAGTTGCATCAAACCTTCTCATCATCTTCTACATCATATCTTTAATGTGCGCCATATTGCCTCCAGTTTCCCTAGCACCAGATTCCCGATTTTGAGGGGGAACATAGGGTCCAACCCGATCGTTTCTGTTGCCTTAGTTGTTCCTGTTAAAGCTGTTGTCGCGATTGAAGTTCCCATCCCGGACATAGTGACCTCTCGGTTGTAATTTCCATAGTTCTGACCTTGGTTTCCTTGACCTTGGCGCCAATTTTCCGTGTTGGATCCTTGGGCATTTGGTCGGAAACCCCCCGTCTGATCATTCACAGCATAAGCATCCTCTTCATAGTAACACTCTTCAACTGGTGGAGGAGTTCTAGTTAAGTAATTCACAGCATTTACCTTTTCTGCTCCTCCGCTCACATGCTTCAATACCAACCCCAACTCGGTCCTCATCTGGGTCATCTCCTCACAAATATCATCTGCAGAATTTTTATTTGTATTATGAACGGCAAATGTGTTTCTCCCAGTATCTAACCTCCTAGTGCTCCATGTTTTATTATTGCGAGAGATCCTCTCCAATTTTTCAACAATTTGTGCATATGTACAATCACCATATGAACCTCCGGCAATAGTATCAAGTACCCATGTGAATATTGAGTTATACGGAAGCTCAGTGAACCATACTGCAGCATCGCCTGTCAGTGACAGAGGAAACACTCGTAATCCAATGACATCCAGATCTAAGTCTGGTCTTCCTACACAACTTTTGCAAACCACCCCTAGCTTGGTTAAGTGAGCATGTGGATCCTCCGATGGCGATCCTAAGAATAAGCCTTTTGTTGTAAGCATCTGCAAAAACTACTAGTCACCACAAATGTCTGCCCTGGAGATAGAGGGGGTAAGACAATAGGTCCATCAGAGTCTGCTATATTCATGTTGCCCCGATAGTTGTCATGTTGTCGTGGGCCTAGTGGGTCTTGCACCCTTAACGCATCCCCCAATCAATTTTCAGCTGGAACCTGGTTGTCCCCACCAACTACCCTCTGTTGTTGTAACTCAACTGCTTCATCTAGATTTCCTCCGATAGGATCAATTGGAACTCTTGGATTGTTCATCCTTCGCAAAGTACGGTTCAGCTCTGGATCGTAAGGTGTAAGTGGTTCACCCTAGCTCCGTGTACTTGGCATACACTAGAGTCGAAACCTGAGAGAGACAAAAAAAAGAAGGTAAAACTAGGAAATATTTGACTAACGTTCAATAATATAGTTAAAATAAATCTAAAAACCAAATTCCCCGGTAGCGGCGCCAATATTTGATAGGCTCAAATTACACCTCCCTACAGAAGTATAAGCGATCGTTATCAAGTAAAGAACCCAACTTGTAGGTTGGGGTCGATCCCACGAGGAAAATGGTTTAGACTTTACTTTTAACCAACAATTATATTCAATTAGCCAAAGTACTTCCAGAAACAAGTAATAAAAAGGGGGGAATTTGTAAAACAAATTGTAAGAATTTATTAAGTAAGTACTAAACAAAAGTAAATTTTGATTGTTATCAAGATGAGAAAATTAACTAGGGTAAACGTGTTC
>NW_006238941.1:1991770-2006767 GCF_000226075.1 Solanum tuberosum | reverse complement strand
CGTCGTGGTTCCACACTTGGTCAGATTTCCCTGATTTATCTTCCATACCTTGCCTGCTGATCTACGGTCATTACCTACGGACCGTAAATGGACCTACGGTCCGTAGATCACCTCCGTGAATGCCCTTTTTATGCATTTCTTTCAGCTATCTCTATACTTCCGCGCCTGAACATCTTTCTTGCAAAATATGATTAAAACACATAAAAACCAATATAAAAAGGCCCTAGACACACACAACTTGTAAGTGAAATGTATTAGAAATACCGTAAACTCACGGTATATCTTGTGGGTGAATGAACCAACACTATGACAACTTACATACCTCTTAGGGTTCAAACCCATGGCTAAAATCCGTAACAACTCTAAAGAATCTCGACGAACACCTTGATCCTTTCCTCTTTTCTCCTCTTTTCTCTTCTTTTTTCTTCTTGAACTCTCAACTAAAACCCTAGGTGTATATGAAGATTATAAAACTGAACCGAATCAGTTTAGACCCCTAAAACCCTACTAAAATGAATTAAATTTGATTGGGCAAGGAAAGGACCAAAATACCCATTATATTTTGGGTTACTTTCCTTATTTGGACAGCTCGACTTCAAATGGGCATATCTCTTTCATACGAGAAAATTAGCAAACTTGGCAGCGTTGGAAAGAGGATTCCAAGGCCTTTCATTTGATATCTTATGAATCTCCTAACTCATCATGTGCTAAAAGTTATGGTCATTTGAAGTTGACCCAAAACTTTAAAAGAAATTAGGAATGACTTGAATGAACTCTCTTCTAAAACCCTAAGCATATTTGGATTTATGAAAACTAACCAAATCAGATTTGTCCCCAAAATATTACTAAAATTCGTTTTAAGCTCATTCGGTAAGGACAAGACCAAAATACCCTTCATATTTTCGGGTAACTTTCCTTAACTAGACAGTCTAACTTCAAACGGGCATATCTCCCTCATATGAGCTCGAAAATTAGCGAACTCGGTGGTGTTAGAAAGAGGATTCCAAGACCTTTTATTTGATATCTTATGAGCCACCTAACTCATCATGTACTGAAAGTTATGGTCGTTTGAAGTTGACCCAAAACTTAAAGGATTTTAGTAATGACTTGAATGATTTTCTCTTTGGTTTTTCTTGGAACTCAAGGTGCTACATCTAGTGACCTTACCACTTAAGAAAATTTTAATTCTTCGGTAAAATCCTACCCACAAAGAAGGATGGTTCGAGTCTTAGTTCAAAACCTTTCTGGGGTGTTACATTATCTCCCCCTTGGGATCATTCGTCCTCGAATGATGGCTGGACTGGGTATGGAACGGGGCTACTCTTATCACCTCTGTCATACTAACCAGAATTTGCCCGCATTACTATTCGGAACCAACTAAGGGCTCTCATTTAGCTATTTCTCATAGAAAAACCTCATTCTGTTGTCCCTCCTCATTTATGACCTTAGACAGAATTATCACACCATCATTATCACGATAGGATAATCAACCTTCTCTTTTTAACATCACTCCATTACTAAAAGTACCTCTGAAAAGATATCTCCCATACTCTTTGGAACTCATTACTATCTTATTCTCGAACACTTGACTTGATTTCTCATCTTGTCATCTCCCCGTTAGGTCTAAAGATGACACTTGAAAGCTATGGACCTATTCCATCATCTCTAACTGGTTTACATCCTCTTTTACTCCAACACTCGGGAGAAGCTGATCTCATGGCTACCGAAATTTCTATAAGCGGGTACTAAAACCTCTTTATAAGGTGTTTCTCTTAACCTCTTCTGATTACATACCCTCTCAGTACACCTCGTAATGCTCTTGTTACTCTTGAGAGTTAGCCACACTTCACTGCCCTTATCTAAAGATAAGGATCTCTCACTTATACCACTCATATTTATTGTAGATAATTACCTCAATTCCTCACCTACTCTTTGTCAATTCTACCAGGTCAGATCTCAAAACTAGCATCATCACCCTCATGTTGTCATTCTTTTGATCACAACACTCATCTCAAATTCAAGCTTAGTGTCTAGTTCTAAACACAATTATCAATAAGGTTTCTCACATACTATACTGACTTATGAATACTAGGTAAAATTAAGATACAGTCGCCCACTAAGGCTTCATGAAAAGTAGTCAATCTTGATCTCTTAGTCTACATACTTACAGTTTACCATCACATTCCACTTCACAACTTAAGTACTATTTACTCTTTCACTATACACCATTGCCTAATTAGTTCTATAACCCTCTGAATATCATAGGTTCCCCCCCCCCCCTTCAAAATTATAAGACTATCTTAGATCTATCACCTCATGAATATTCTACTCTTCTATTTAACACCTACACTTAGTCTTCATTAACACGATGACACATCGATTTAAACTTTCTTCTAGTTAACGTATACTCTAACTCATCCTGACTAGTAACTATTCTTCTACCTCATATCATGAACTCTATACAAGACTATTATTCCTTAATCTACTCATAAACATAAACTCATCGTTAATAACTTACTGGGTGCATGATTATAAGAACATAATTTGCTTGATCACTATATCCCTTTCTGTGATTACTGAACGCCTGCATGCATTCTTCTAACTTTGGGCACTTTTTCTAATACTGCTTATAATCTCGTTCTCATACTATCTTTTTGGGTGGAAATACTACACAAGCTCTAAAACACACTTCGTCATAAGGGTCTCAATTGTAACAAGGTTTAGAGAAGAGAGTACATCTCGCTTTTAGCTTGAACGCACGATTCATATGAATAAGAGTGCATTCTTTTGAATCTCAATACTTCAGCTCACTCATGGGCTTTTCTTAAGCCCCTCTGAAGTCTCATGACTTTCTCAAGACTTTTGTTGAGATTAACTCATTGATAATGATCTGGGCTAGCTTTCCAACTACCTTGAGTATGAAGGGTAGTCGAATGGATATAAGAAACACATGAGTTTGAATAAGCTCCTTATGACATAATTTTATTGCACGATTTAGAGTATGAAACTTTTCCTAAATTTATGTAGTCCCTCATTTAAAGAAGTGGGGGCCTCACAACCATAAACAAGACCCTACTGACACGGCTTCATAGACACCCTAGGACACTTGAACTCTGTGTTGTAATACCAAGTTTCTCACAACCCGAGTTTACACCCTGGACGTGGACGGCACTCGAGAACCATTCATGGTCCTCAAACAAACCCTTATCCTGGCTGACAACAAGTGGAAGACTAACTTAAGCATACAAAAGATTAAAAAATGAATTTAAGTTCAAAAAACTCAACTTTAAAATAATATGAACAATACTCAATAAATAACTCAAAGTTTGTAAAAGAAACAACTCAAGAAGATACATACTGAAAACTGCTCAACTTTGTCTATCTATAAAGCCTCGACTATTACAGAAGGATATCGGGACAAGACCCACGACATCTCAAAACTACTATATGTAAGATAAAGGTGAAGTCCTCCGGAATATAAGAAGTCTCACCAAAGTTGACTCGAACATCCCATAACCTCAACGAAACACATGTTGATGATCCTGAATACATGTATCTGCATCATAAAATGATGCAAGCCAAATGGCTCAATACATGGAATGTACGAGCATGTAAGGGGAATTCTAAAGCAAAAACATAAGCTTGAACTAGTGGAAAAGAAACATACTTACCTTTTCTTAACTCACTCAACTCAAAGAAACATAGTTCAACTCACTCAAGGAAACATAGTTTAACTCAACTCAGAGAAAATAGGGCACAACTCAATGATAAGATATTCAACTCCACGAAATAAGGCTCAACTCAATAATAAAATTTTCAACTTAGTGAAATAAGGCTCAACTCAATAATAAGATATTCAACTTAGCAAAATAAGGCTCAACAAAAAAAATATTCAATTCAAAACTCTGGATACTCAACCCTGGGTACTCAACTCTGGATACTCAACTCTGGATAAAGCAATAATAAAATGTATTTGCGGCTCAAAATGGGCATATCTCCCTCATACGAGCTCAAAAATTAGCAAACTTGGCAGCGTTGGAAATAGGATTCGAAGGCCTTTCATTTGATATCTTATGGATCTCCTAACTCATCCTGTTCTAAAAGTTATGGTCATTTGAAGTTGACCCAAAACTTTAAAAGAACTTCGGAATGGCTTGAATGAACTCTCTTCTAAAACCCTAAGCGTATTTGGATTTATGAAAGCTGACCCAAATCAGATTTGTCCCCAAAATATTACTAAAATTCATTTTAAGATGAGTGGGTAAGAAAAAGACCAAAATACCTTCATATTTTCGGGTAACTTTCCTTAACTGGACAGCTTGACTTCAAACGGGCATATTTCCCTCATACAAGCTCAAATATTAGCAAACTCTATGGCGTTGGAATAAGGATTCCAAAACCTTTCATTTGATATCTTATTAGCCACCTAACTCATCCTATACTGAATGTTATGGTCGATTGAAGTTGACCCAAAACTTAAAGGAACTTAGGAATGACTTGAATGATTTTCTCTTTGGTTCTTCTTGGAACTCAAGGTGCTATATCTAGTGACCTTAACACTTAAAAAAAAATTAATTCCTCGGTAAAATCATACCCACAACGAAGGATAGTTCAAATCTTAGTTCAAAAATTTTCCGGGGTGTTACAATCATGCACCTTTTCTTCACGCTTATCTATCATCTCCATCATTTTTATACAGATTTTCAACGCTCATGCCTCCTTTCAGGGTATTTTGATTATCCCCTTAACTTTGTTGTTGGTAATGTTGCCCATTTATTTTGATGATGATACTGATTTTGGTTTTGGTTTTGATTACCTCCCTATAAGAAGTTTATGTGATTTCTCCAGCTTAGATTAGAGGTGTTACCATAGTTCTGAGCTCCTCCACATCTTTGTGCATTCCCACATAATTTGTAGAATCTGGTTTTGAGCTGCAATGCTCAGTTATATGCTCGTTACTACCACAAACTTCACACCATTCTTGGGGTTGTTGTATCGCATTCATTTGAGCCTGTCATTGCCCTAGTGCTATCTTGAGAACTGTGTGGTCATCAAATTTTGCGTGGAGGCAATTTGTGTGGCTACTGCAGTGTAATTGTCAACCTCCAACACTCCAACATTCATTTTCAACACAATTCTTGCACCATCTCCATTTCATTCTGGGTTGCCTTTCGAGATTTTGTTCAAAAGTGTGATAGCTCATCATAGGTCTTCTCTAAAGCTTGTCCACCTGCTGCAGAGTTGAGAAGGACTTCTGCATTAGGTTCGAGGTCTTCAATGAATGTCTTAACTAGTACCTTGTTAGCTCGGTAGTGATGTGGGCAATAATTGTTTGAATCTATCCTAAGCTTGGTATATTTTCTCTCCTCCTCACTGTTTGAAACTCAAGAGGTCGCTCCTCAATTTTGATATTTTACCCGAAGGAAAGAATATGATCAAGAACTTCCAAGCCAAATCATCTTTAAGTGGTGATGGAGTTAGTTGGTTCAGATGAAAACCACCACCTCACTTCTCCCATAGTCAGAAGATACCTTGTCGAAATGCAAGTGTCGCTTATTTCCAAGAAGTTTCTTATGTGCACTTGTGGGTCTTCACGAGAGAGCCAGTGAATTGTCCAGTAATGTGAATCAATTGCTCTATAATTTTCTTCAACTCAAATCTGCCCTCAAGTGGTGATTTCTAAATACTAGACATAACATCTGTAGTGAGTAGGACTGCCATATCACAAACTATTCTTGCTGCTATAACCACTGGTGCCTCTTCCCTTTATTCCTCCAGCTTTTCTATAGATTTCTCTCTATGACTGGTTCAACCTATTGGACAGGATATTGCAGAGCCGCTTGCCTTCTCTGTTGATGTAGAAATCATTTAGGTTCTAGAAATTGCTCCAAAAGTTCCCTTCTTTTCTCCAGTGTAATACTTTGAGTTACCTATAATCAAGAACAACTAAGATCAAGATATTAACACTTGAACATCGAACATCTATACTTAGAAGAATTAAATTGTCACGACCTGAGTGCACCCCCTAGTCGTAACACGGCGTACTCGACCCCGAAGGGGTCTTATACAAGCCTCATAGCATTCATTCATCGCATAGGTAATAAAAATAGTGCGGAATTAAAACTTTTCTTAAAAAATCAACGATCGAAAACTCATTTATAAAGCAGCGGAATACTAAAGTCTCACATGGCCATCTTAGACAAAACTTTAAACAAGATAGGGTCACGGCCCTTTACAATCGAAGTCTTAATAATAGTCTTAAAACATAAAAGAACTAGAAACGCTAAAAGTCCTTGTCCTCGATCTATGAGGACATACCAAAAGATGTCTTGGAAGAAGTCTAGTCCAAGCTCCAACTAGAAAGATACCCAATTACCGCAACCTACACTTGTAGTAAAACATAGAATAAGAATGTGTTAGCACAATTAAGTACTAAGTATGATAGCCATGCAAAAATATGCTTAAAAAGGACATTTGATTTGAAAGTCATGCTTTTATGCCATTTTGATAAAACTTCATGAATATGAGTAAAAGAGGCATAATATAAGTCACAACCAACATGCAAGTCATTTATCCACATTAGAACATAATCAACCATATAACCCATTACCTTTATCTTTGAGCCTTCCCCTCAAGTAACCCTCACGCTATACATTGTGCAATGTATGGATAGCGTCCCATACCACCATCCACACCAAGGTACCACATTAAGGTCACCAAAAGTGAACTTACCATTCATCCTTTCCACCTTTACACCATAAAGCATATAAGCAACATAAACATCACATGAATCACATTATTTAGACCAACATCTAAGACAACTCTAAGTCATACTTGTGCAATGTGAAAGTAGCTTCCCATACTACTACTCATACTAAGTACTCCTTTGAAGTCACCATAGACAAGACACATTCATATACAACAAGTCATATCAAGGAAGTAACTCATGATACAATCCAAGTATAGCATGCATCTTTACATTAAAGCATATAAGAGTCAATGTTCTTCATTAGCTTCATCATTATAAGAGCCCATTCATTTCATTAACATTGTATGGAACACACCATAACCTCCCTCAAATGCCTACTTGTGCAATGCATAGATGGCATCCCATTCCACCACCCACACTAAGTAGTACATCCTTAAGAGGTCATAGTTCATTAACATCTTTGTGGGGTAAGCCTTAACCGACATAGACCATGAGAGCTTGACATAGAATCCCGGTGTCACCCTCACCGGATAAGGGATTCCTACTTCCCTAAGGTAGGACCATTGTTCTTTAGCTTAAGTGTATCCACTAGCTAGACCTGTGTGGGCACATAGTTATGGGATAGGGAGATTGCTACTAGACACCCCGCCTCAACTCACGGATGAGCATCCATCTCAAGAAATTGCTACTAAGTACCCCACTTCAACTCACGGATGAGCACCCATCACAAACCATATTCTCTCGGTGCTTAGCATTATTCCCCACGGAGTACATTACATTCATTACATTACTTCATTATGGGATAAGGGATTGCTACAAGATACCCCACCTCAACTCACGGATGAGCATCCATCCCAACCCAATATTCATTCATTCATTGGGAAGCTCATAGATTCAAATATGAGAATAGCCTTTCATCTAAGAACCCCATTATTGTGAGAAAGTCCTTTCACAACGAGTCATTAACACTCATTAGAGTACAATTGAGAATAGCCCTTCGATAAGTACTTAATCATTAACATTATCTTAGAAACTTCATTCATTTTTCATTCAAAGTGTGTGTGTGTGAGAATATCCTTTCACACAATCACCATCCTTCACAAGTGTTAATAGAGAGATAATATTCAATCCTAACACAATTAGCTTCTAAACATGATCATCATTCATTCATTTAAATCACACACATGCTTCACATTATAGTCACACATAGTAATTAAACACCTCCACCTTTTAAGTGGATCAATAGATCAAACACAATTCTACTTCATCATGTAGATTAGCCATAACTTGCCCTTTCAAGGCCATGCTCACAAGTCATCATCAACCTTCAATTTACCATAACTAAGACATACATAAAGATACAATTCAATAACTCAAAGCAATTTAGACAAGTTCCATTCATAAGCCTTCATAATCATCAAACCCACTTCATTAAGGTACAATTTAGAAATTGAGAGAAATCATGGGTTCATAGAGTGTTTTCATCATAAATCATCAATTAAACATTAGTACAATCATTATTGGTCATTAGAAACGCTTTAAAATCATTTGATGAAAGAACCCATGAAATTGAGTAAAACCCTATGTTTTCATGTTTTGAAATCACCTTTGAATTGGCTCCTTGAAAGGAAAATTAGACAAGGATCAAGACCACCATACCTTTACTAAAAATCCCCAAGCAATTTGAGGAAGAACCACCTTAGAATCACCAAACCCTAGCTTCAATGGCTCCCTTCTTCTTCTTCTCTAATGGAGGATTTCTAGAGAGAGAAATATTTGAGAGGAGATGGGTTTTATTTTTATTCTATTTTGGGGTGACTTAAATGAAAGGATTTAGGTCTAAAAAGGGTCTTATAGTTGCTAGGAAAGGAAAAGAATAACAAGGACTTAAGTTAGGAAAAGAACTAAGGACCCTTAAAGTATTAACTTAAAAATTTGCCTCATTCATGACTTACCTCACCCATTAGCCCCTCTTGGCTAGCCAAATGCACCCTTGGCTCGCCCAAATTTCCAGTGAGCTCCCTTCTTGGGCAGTCCACTAGGAAATCTAGAGGGGGAGAAGGGCGACACGCCAAGCTGGTTGGCGAGTGATAAGTCCACAAATTTGAGTCATTTAGGGCTTTATTTTAAGATAAATAATGTCCTCAAATGCTTATTTAGTCTAAATATCTAATGAAAACACATAAGTTTCAGGTATTTGAAGTTTTACTGGAAGCATGGACACTTAGGCGTAAAAGAGGAACAAAAAGGCTGAAAAGAACGAAGAAGATGAAGCATGAGCATTGCCAAGTACACTTGGCAAGTCGCCGAAGGGACATACTCCGCCCTTTGTTCCAGTACGCGAAGCCCCAAAGGAAGAGGATCAAAAAGGCGATGAAAATAGCAGTCGGTGCGTCGTCGAACAGTTCCACGAAGGAGTGCCATACCGCCCAATGGTCTAGGACATGAAGATGCTGAAGGCAAGCACAGAAGGCGATGAATCAAACAATGAGCGAATCGCTGAGTCGATCGGCGATTCCCACTTACCTCACCGAATGATCTGCCACAGCACTAAATCTGAGAACTATAAATACTAGCCTTAGTTATTTTTTTAGGGAGTCGATTTATTATTTTAATTTTCATAATAGAATAGTACTTTTTGGGTTATTTTTCTCTCAAGTTTGGAGAGGGTTTTGTGGGAGACTTGAAGAAAGAAGGATTTCATCTTCCCTAAGTTGGAAGTGGGTCTTCTCGATTCTTCTTCATTTGCTTAAATCAAGGTTTAATTTCTTATACCCATTTGATTTTATTATCATTTTAGGTGTATTTTGTTATTTCTTGATGTGTGGCTAAAAACCCTCATTCTTAGGGTGTGATTTAGCAAATATGTGTTGATATTGTTGTTGGGTCTTGCTTGCTGATAGGTTAGATGTATTTTAATGGTGATTTCACCTAGTGGATGTGGTTTAATTTAATGGGTTTGTAGTTGCAAATACAAAATCACCCATGTGTTTTCGGCTTGTCCGAGAGGGAGGTCGCGAAACCAAGACCACTAGACTATTGGCCTAAGGAGTGGGTCGACATGAGGTTCAGCCCGAGAGGGTGAGCCCTAGTCCCAGATCCTAACAATCAGCTCGAGAGAGTGAGTGGGGTAAGGCGTAGGCTGGCCTTCATGCGGCAAATGGGTGTCCGAGAGGAACGCATTTGAAACGGGGTAAGTTGCCCCAGAGGGAACTTATTTCTTGTTTTCTTGTTTATGTTTGTGTATGCAGGTCCTCTAAGCAAGACAGAGGGAGTGGGTGGCAAGCCAGTTGAGGCAGATCAAGAAGTCGAGGGTGACTTCAAGATAGTTGCACTGGTATCTCAACTAAATGACTTGACCACCAAAATATCTGAGGTGGAAAACCAGTGCAAACGCCAAGGGAGGTACTTACCTCCTCATGTGCGGAAGAAATCTAGAGAAGATGAGAAAAGTCGTATTGAGGACACACTTCAAATCATTCTCCAAAAGATCACCGATCAAGATCGAGTGTTGGACAAAATGAGAGAGAATGTTAAAGCATTGAATCAATTGATTGGATCTCATTCTAGATCTATCCAGCACATCAGATTACTCCTGATGTTTGCAATGCCTCAGCTCCATCCAAACGATATATTGGGGTTACCAAGTGACACTAGGCCTAGCTCCAATAACAGAGAGTAAGGCAGGACCTACGTCGAGCCACAATGTTAAATAAGGCGCTTCTTGGGAGGCAACCCATGGTCGTAAATGTAGGATTTTACTTTTATAAATAATGGTGTGTTAATGTGACAGGTTAAAAATGAGATAAGTGTGGAAAATTTCAAGTTTGTGAGCAACAGGTCCATTCAGCAATTCACCTAATAGGTCGGCGAGCTCGGATGAATTAGTCGTTGGACTCAGTGCTAGTGTATTGCAAAGCCTGTAAAACTCAACGAACTCAAAAAGTAGCTCGGCGCATCGCCAAGTGGTTCGGCGAGTGCGACTAACATTGCCGAATGGAAAAGAACTGAACGGTTATATAAATGCCAAAGGTCATATTTTTGAATCTCACTTTCCCTCGTTTCAAACTCTCCAAAATCACACCAAAGGTATTATTTTCTAGATTTTTTCCTTAAATTAGTATTTTAGTCGGTGATTAGTGCTTGGGGTTGGATTTCTTGGTTGTCTAGCATTACAAAAAGCTATTTGATCGACATCAAAGGTTAGTCTCTAAAACCCCGAATTTATTTTTGAAAATTTTGCACTCATTTGCAATAATAGTATCAGGATAACGTGTGTTAGGGCTCTCTGATAGAAATAGGTTGCTATGATGTTATTTTCAATTCGTAAATTTTGCCTAAAATGCTTAAATGGTTGAATGCCTTAGTGTTTGCGCTTTGAATTAATTGATCTTGAGATGGGTGTTGCATATTAGTTGTTAGGTTGATTGGGTGAAGTCTAAGTATCCCACATTTGCGCTAAATAATGAAAATTGCTCGATGAAGGAATGGGTGACAACATTCTTAAGGGTAATCGTAGTTAAATGGCCAAATTTGGCCAAAATCGGAAGAAGTCTGAGTACTCCAAGGTAATGGAAAGTACGGGTTTTAGGTGAATTTTGTGTGTGCATGCTTTGATTTTGCTTTTGAAGATCGTAAGATTGGTTTCGAGAGTTGGGTTGAAAAATGGGCAAGTTGTGTCATTCGGCGAGCTGGGTCGAGCTTGCCGAACGACTCGGCGGTTCGCCTACTGATTGTAGACCGCCCTTAATCCATGTCCTTCGTGCTATAAGATCAGTAACTTTCGGCAGACACATTCATGATTGCCGAAAGTAGTCGGCGACTCATCGAGTAGACTTTTCCATCGCTAATTTGCCCTGGTTGCAAGCTAATCCACTCAGTGAGCTCGACCTTGATCGCCAAAGAGGTTTGGCGAATCACCGAGTGGAACAGCGAACCTGTCTACAACAATTTTCTGTGTTTAAATTTGATTGCTTTTTCGACTAATCATAAGACTATTGCAGGTATGGTATGCACCAGCTCCAATACGCAACTCCAGAAGAAAGTAGCACCAGGCATTCGTATTAATGAAGGAGGCTCAAATCCTCCGAAGAGAGGAAAGGAAGATCTCCAACAAGGTAAATGCAAAAAGAAGAAAAGCATAGCAAAGAAAGGAGTAGCTGCTGAGGCCAGCACTGATTAGGATGAGCTTGAAGATGACCAACCATTGATTCAACGATAGAGCAGACTCAGAAAACTTCCTCAATCCTCACATACAAGAGTCTCATCAGATGCTGCCACCTCCACCAGGGTTACCTCAGCCACAGCTCCCCCTGAGCCAAATCCAAAGCCAGCACAGGAACCTCCACCTCATGTCATGCCTCAACCTAGGATGCTTAACAGGTTAAAGGGTGATGGGGTCCAGACCATCATAGAAGAGAAGCTCCTTCATCCTCTTCACAGGATCCAGGTGTTTCTTCTTTCGGCCAGCCGATCAAGTTCACTCAGGGTATGATCCAGAAGATGGGGCGTATAGCCCAATCAGTCGAGGCACGGGTATCCAGACTGGAGAAGTCAATCCCAGGGATGATTGAGAGAGCTATAGTCGCTGCACCTGCCCCCATCCATACCTATGTCGATGCTTTGACCTTGAGGGTTATAGCTTGTGAGCACAGACAGGGGAGGTTATCTGAGGTACCAGTTTTACAGGCAGATGTTGCGGGTCTGCGGAGGGACGTAGACTATCTGAAATCTGTTGACTTCAATGACTTGATGAGAACCACTGAGGACCGGGATGCACCTGTTGAGGCAGCTGCTACAGATGCAGATGCTGAGACTGATGAGGAGCTGACAGCAGCACAGGAGGAGCAGAATATCTTTGGAACCTGTCATATCTGGTAGGGACAGTTGAGCACCCAGTGATCCAAACATCGCATGCTGAGACGTCCACAGCATCCCCTATAGGACCTGGCACTGCTGCTCTTGATGTGACTACTCCGGGCACTGATGCCCAATTACAGACTGCAGCTCAGAGTTCGGATGCCCCGACAGGAGGAGAGGTTGTATAGACAGGATTTATCTTTACCTCTCTCCTTGTCTTGCTTTGATTTTATTTTTAGATACTATTACTCACATTTGAGGACAAACGCAATTCTTTTGTGGTGGAGTGAGGCTTACCTTGTTTGCTTGTTTTGAATGATGTTTTCTGTATATATTTGGGTTGTCTGTTTTAATTGTGTTTTTAAAACTGTTTTGCGTATTGTTTGAGCTTATGGCTCTCTTTTGGGTTTAATTGAAAAATAATTTTGACCCTTTCGAAAAAAAATTGTTTTTTGAAAATTTTTGCCACCTCTTGTGTTGAAAGTGGTTGTTCTTGTACAAATTCAAGTTTCGGTTTCGATCAATACCGATGACTTGAATAGTGCTCTCAATCGAACAAACATGAATGTGCGCTACGATGAGAACAAATGAAATTGCATAGACAATATGTAAACTCTTTGCATCTCGTTGTGATTACACATTTCTCAAATTGATTCTCTTGTAATGACCGTTGCACACTAGCGAAAGTGTGTAGTCTTGTTTGACTTAAGTGTCGATTCCTTGTGTGATGAGCTTACTTTGAACCTTGCATGAATAAACCTAGAATTTGCCCCGTTAGTCTGATTGATTTAGTAAGGTGTGCTCTTGAGATGATCTTAGGCAAATTTTGAAGAGTGTGAGCCAATTTGACATATACCTCTTTTGTGGCCTACCCGTGAGCGTGTGAAACTCTCTTGAACATCCTTTGAGCCTTACCTTTCTTTGAAAGAACCTTGATGAACCCTAGACCTTACTTGATCCACTACCTATAATCCTCTTGATTTGTGGTTTAGTGAATAGTCAACTTAAGGCCAAAAGCCTAAAGTTGGGGGTGTGGTGAAAAAGGAAAAGAAGAAGTCAAGAAGTGCAAGAAAAGTCTCCCTTAACCCATGGTGTTGCGGAAAAATGGAAACCCTCCATAAAAAAAAGGAATGAAAAAGGAAAAGTTGTGGAATAAAAGTACAAAAGAAATTGGGTTTCCAAGCAATCCGTAGAGATGAATAAAAAGATGACTTAGAAGCACTATAAAAAAAATTGACTAAGGAAAAGAAGGGGATGCCTTGAGAATACCACATCTTATGAGGAAAAAGTCGTTGAGCCTAAATGACCATACCTTTGCACTCATCCCCATTACAAGCCTTATAAAGACCTTTTTTATCTTGAGTGAGCCGAACCAAAGAACGATTGGAAAATAAGGGCAAGCCTATGGGTGAAAACATGCATTGTGTTCCTCTTTTTGAGTGTGAGCGTTGCATCTGATTCCTGATCTTGAATTGATTAACCTTTGTGTGTGAATATGGAATCCTTCTTTATGTGAGGGCATTTAGATACTTTTTGTTGAGCTTGAACTTGCACAAGTAGCAAGTATTGCGAGCATGAGAATCTTTGGTAAAGGTGTGTCACAACTTGAATCTTTAAGTACACAATTGATCTTTGCATGAGTAATTTGAGTCTAGTTGTGTATGCTCAGGATTTAGTCTTGTGTAGCACTATTTGAGACATCCTATTTGAACTGTTGAACTTGAGTTTTACATGAGGACAAGCAAAATTTAAGTTGGGGATGTTGATGAGTCCACAAATTGGACTCTATTTAGGGGTTTATTTTAATAGAAATAGTGTCCTCAAATGCTTATTTAGTCTAAATATCTGATGAAAACACTTAAGTTTCAGGTATTTGAAGTTTTAGTGGAAACATGGACACTTAGGCGCAAAAAAGGAACAAAACGGTTGAAAAGAACGAAGAAGCTGAAGCTTGAGCATCGCCAACTACATTGGCAAGTCGTCGAAAGGACATACTCCGCCCTTTGTTCCAGTACGTGAAGCCCCGAAGGAAGAGGATCAAAAAGGCGATGAAGGAGCAGTCGGTGCGTCGCCGAACAGTTCCGCGAAGCAGTGCTATACCTCCCAATGGTCTAGGACAAGAAGATGTTGAAGGCAAGCACAGAAGGAGATGAATCAAACGATGGGCAAATCGCTGAGTCGATCGGCGATTCCCACTAACCTCGCCGAATGATCCACCGCAGCACTAAATCTGAGAACTATAAATACTAGCCTTAGTTATTATTTTAGGGATTCGATTTATTATTTTAATTTTCAGAATAGAATAGTACTTTTTGGGATATTTTTCTCTCAAATTTGAAGAGGGTTTTGTGGGAGACTTGAAGAAAGAAGGATTTCATCTTCCCCAAGTTGGAAGTGGGTCTTCTCTATTCTTCTTCCTTTGCTTAAAT
>NW_006238941.1:1988618-1991303 GCF_000226075.1 Solanum tuberosum | reverse complement strand
ATGCGACAAATGGGTGTCCGAGAGGAACGCATTTGAAACGGGGTAAGTTGCCCCAGAGGGAACTTATTTCTATCTAAAGCTTAGCCTAGTAACTATTATCTTGCAAAATTCCTATCGAAAGCATGTACCCAACGATTTATCTCAACTTGTATTGCGGTCACACCCCAAGAACATTTCCCTATACTTGATTTTCTTGTTAATTTTTGTTGTTTTTACTACTTGTGACAAAACCCCCAATCGATATTTGACACTTTTGTGTCGCCCCCTTTAATTTACTATGTTTTAAATTGTTAATGTCTTTAGCTACGACTAGTTAGAGCTTAATTTTATTTTCTATCAATTCTCAAAACCACTCCCTTGGGACACGACCCCAACCTTTAGTTGGGTTATTATACTATTGACTATCGTAGACACTCGAACCGTAGGTTAGTGTCATTGGTCATGATAAGCATCAGCGAGCTTACACCTAGCTTGCCCTTTGGTCCAGCATCTTGGCCAAAATGGGGCAGCCACTAGGCGATCACAAGGGTGACTCGCCCAACCCTTTGGGCGATCAAACAGCCCCATCACCAAAAGGTCCACTAAAAGACAAGGTTTCTTTCCCCCTATCTTGCTAGTCTAAGTCTTTGCTTGCACCCTAGGCTTCTTCTTTGCCCCACTTAGGTTCTAAAACAGCCTAGACATCAACCTAAAGTCACACTAACCCAAACATTAAGGCTCTAGTCCAACCTATTATTTTCCGAGTCGTTACATAAATATAGAATAATTCTAAAGTCTCTGGTAACGGTGCCAAAAACATGTTGCTTCCAAATGCACACGCAAGTGTACGTGGTTGCTCAAGTAATATAGTGGCTCTAACATAGTCGGATTTTCAAATCCAAAGGACTTACGATTAATCTATATCTAATCGGACTAAACCCACAATTTAATGCAAGTGTATCTCAAATAGTTGGTTTTTTGTATATATACTATATATAATTGCAAGTATTTAAGAATCAAAAGCAAGTAAAATTGATCGACTTCAATTTTGGTGTTAAACAACAATTGGGACAACTCCAGGGCTGCAACATACAAAGAATTCAGTATCACATTTTTTTCATATAAGGTTATCAAATTACCGATTTACATGGTTGATATTATGATCATGATCTCTTGACCTCTAATCACCTACCCAGTAAATGTCTAACTACATTGTTGAACGGGGATAAACAAAATCAACTATTGAACATTTAGTTTTCATCATGTTTCATAACCAAGCACGGTGTTTATGGGTGTCTAATCCTAAACACAAATCAATTTAAATTATATTCAAAAATGATCATGCTCCTTGTATTCTCCGTTCTATCTCTCCACTAGTATTCTCCTCTCTTATCACCTCTGGATTTCACTTCTTTGGGTCCAACTCCTCTAAATACAACACACTTCTATTACCCATAGCATTGAATTGTTTTGGTTTTGGCTCAGTGTCACCCGGAATACCTCTTGCGAACGTAAGTTCATTGAACCTGCCAGTTGTCCAACCTGCTTATATGTAGCTTCATTGGACAAATAATTGTTATGCATCTTTTCTTCCAGCTTATCTATCCTCTCCATCATTTTCTTATACATATCTTCAATGTGTATGCCTCCTTTCGTAGCGCCAACACTAGGGCTCCAAAAGTTTGCACACTGACACAACGTCAGAAGTTTGCACCTTGGAGCGGTGCACCTGCAGTGCGCCAGCACCGAGCTCTATAGTTTTTCCCCTGGCGCGGGGAACCATCAGTGCGCCAAGCTAGGGGCTACTGTAGTTGGAGGGCTGGGGCAGCGTGCCACTAGTGTGCTTCAGCCTAGTTTCACTTCATTTCATCATATACGTGCTCCTTCGAGTTGCGTCGATGCTTCCTTGTTTTACTCTAGCTCTCATGTGCTCAATTTCCCTTCGAAAAGTCCTGCATAAGCTAATTACATGTCTTAGAGTGCAATCATTGTAATATCTATCAAAGCATAACAAATAACATAAATAATACTCTCAAAACACAAGGTACATGTGGAAAAATCATAGTAATTAAGTATATAAGTACGCCCAAGATTGAGAGATCTGCATAATCATTCAAGCAAACTTATGTTACAATAGTGAGAGATATATTAGTTTGTCTTAATTTATCTCTTTTGGAGGTGGGGGACGCTCTCTTGAAGTATGTTCGAGTTGGAGCTTAAAATATTGATTTGGAGTACCTTTTCTTCTTTTTTTTCCTTCATATTTTATTCAGTATTATTTCAAATATCCGAATAAATAAAAACAATTATAGTTATTAATGAATATAATTCAAAATACAATTATTATTTTTACAAACAACATTTAAATAAGAACAAACGATTGAAAAAACTGAACCAAAAATATCAATTATGAATATCACTATATTTCCAAATAATTGCCAATAAGTATTAATATTATTTATAATAGCTAATATTATTTTTTCATCACATTTAAATATGATCAAAGAAATCTGAGAGGAATTTACATAGGGTTATTCCTCAATATCCCTGACATTATCAAAAGGTATGTTGTAATTGCTTTTCTATTTGGATTTATTTTTCTATTTTATATTTTTATGTTTATTTTTTCTTATACATCTGATTAGATGTCATTTCAACAAGCTTGAGAGGGGGGGGGGGGGGGGGGGGGGGGGGGGGGGGGGGGAG
>NW_006238941.1:1966140-1988243 GCF_000226075.1 Solanum tuberosum | reverse complement strand
GGGAGGAGGGGGCGGAAGAGAAGGAGAAGAGAAAGAACAGTGAAAAAAGTATGCAATAGGTTGTTGTAATGATGATTATTGCTAACTTGGTTGGAATTACATCAAAAAAATATTATTTTAAAAAAAAAGTTTCCGCGTACATCTACATGCCCGTTAAGAGTTATACTTGGGTTCGAGTTAATTTTTACAATAAAGTTTTTTATTTGGTTGATATATGCAAAAATGGTTAAGCACGTCTGTACACATTAAAATTCACGTTGAGAAAACAATAATCAACTGGAATAATATCGCAACAATCGTATTTATGGATTTCAAAGTGGGAGTGTACAATCTCTATTATTCCCCTGATTCATCTTTTTAGATATAATTCAAGGGCACTTGATCTTTATCTTGAATTTGTCTTTGAACTTGATCTTGGATTCAAGGGCTTTGGAGCTTGTTCTTGAATTTGTCTTTGAACTAGATCTTGGATTCAAGAGCTTTAGAGCTTGTTCTTGAATCTTTGATGAACTTGAACTTGAACTTTATCTTGATCTTGACTTATACTTGAATTCACGGGCTTCAAGCTTGATCTTGAATCCTGTAGTCTTGATCTTGAATCTTGTAGTCTTGATCTTGATTTGTAGACTTGACGAACTTTATATGGATTTGAACTTTGATGATCTTGATCTTGAACTTGATCTTGGATTCAAGGGCTTTAAATCTTGTACTTAAATCTTCGATGAACTTGAACTTGAACTTTATCTTGATCTTGACTTATGCTTGAATTCAAGGTCTTCGAGAGCTTGATCTTGAATTTGTTCTTGGATTCAAGGGCTTTAGAGCTTGTTCTTGAATCTTCGATGAACTTGAACTTGAATTTTTTCTTGATCTTGACTTATACTTGAATTCAAGGGCTTTGAGCTTGATCTTGATTCTTGTAGTTTTGATCATGGACTAGATCTTGGATTCAAGGGCTTTGGAGCTTGTTCTTGAATCTTCGATGAACTTGAACTTTATCTTGATCTTGAATTATAATTGAATTTGAGGGCTTCGAGCATGATCTTGATCGTTCTTGAACTTGAATGCTTGAATTCTTAAACTCTAGCTTCTAGAGAAATATGCGGCTTTTGATCCACAAGCTTTCTCTAGCTTTTTGTTAGAATTCTTGGTCCATTTTTCTGAATTATGAGGACCCCTATTTATAGTTTTAGAATAAAGGAGTTGTGATAGGGACAGGATTCCCTTCGGCAAAGCACATTTAAGTGATATGACATATGGGCTTTATGGAGCGGGTTTGTCATTTTTGACGCATGTCATAATCGTATTGCCTTTCTGTTTGACTTGGCATGCCACTTCAGTTGTCACGTGTCACCAAAATGGGCCTGTAGGATGAGATGAAGTTGAGCTTATCAAACTGAACTAATCTTTTATAGCCCAATTTGAACTAAACTTTTAATTTGGACTTTAATTAAATCCATATTTATTAGACTTAAATAATTAACTTAATTATATTAATTTATTATTTATTTGAATTAATATATTCATGAATTAAATATAATTTGATTCATTATATAAATTTATATTTAATAAATTTTAAATGATTACAAATTCCCCTAGCTTCAAGTCTTGTCAAGATATTTTATTTTTTTTAAGTCTAGACTTGAAATATTAACGAATTATTAAGTCGATTTCGAGTCAAACTTTTAAATAGAAAATCATCCGTGCAATTTTACTATTTATTTATATTTAACTGCACTAATTTCTTGGAAGACTCATAAGCAAATTGCATACATACATACGGTCAAAGACTTCAATACGTAGGAAGTTTTTATTTCATGCAATTTTATGGGGGCGTACCGATCACTTTCCCTTATTTGATTCCAAAAGTAATTCCACTTGCTCAATTCTTCGGCCTATAGCATTTTTTGTCTTTTTCTTTTTCTTTTCAATTGGACTAATGCACCATTTTTCTATCCTTCTTGAGTTATGACACTTGATTCATTATCAATAAGGAGTGAACAACTGATATTACTTGCCTATAAATAGGAACATACCCCTCATACTTTTAACACCAATTTGTGAACCCTCGCTTGTAATTTATTTACAGGCGTCAATAAAGAGGTCAGTTTTCCTTCTTCTTTTTTTGTATTTTCTTGTATTATGTATTATTATTTTTGTAGGTAAATGGTAGCAATATTTGTATTTTGCATAGGCTAAACAAGGGAGAGCTTTATCACACAAAATTTAATCTTGAGGTGTAAAGGGATGTGTTTAACGTCCCCGCCTTGAGATCATAAGAAATATTTATATTTTATGGAGCCTACACAATGGAGATCTCTATCACACGAGAATTTGATCTTGAGGTGTGAAGGGATGTGTTTAACGTCACCACCTAGAGATCACTAACTTGAAGCTTTATAAGATTCTGAATACTTAAGCACAAGGTGTGAAAGGATGTGTTTAATGTCCCCGCCTTGAGATCACTAATTATAATATCCTGAATACATAAGAACAAGGTGTGAAAGGATGTGCTTAACGTCCCCGCCTTGTGATCGCTAATTTGAGGCTTTATGAGTATCCAAATACTAAAGTATAAGGTGTGGAAGATCAAATTTTATCCACCTTAACGTATGGAAATGGGACAAATATTTTCCACCTTAAGGCATGAAAATTTAAAGATCCTTTTAAGTATAAATCTGTGAAAAGGCCAATTTAAGGTGCAGAGGGACAAATCTTGTCCACCTTAAGGCATGAGAATTTAAAGATTCATTTAAGGATAAATCCATGAAGAGACCAGCTTAAGGTGCAAAGGGACAAATCTCGCACCTTAAGGCATGAGAATTTAAAGATCTATTCAAGGATAAATCTGTGAAAAGGCCAACTTAAGGTGCAAGGGGAAAAATCCCGTCCACCTTAAGGCATGAGAATTTAAGGATTCATTTAAGGATAAATCCGTGAAAAGGCCAGCTTAAAGTGCAAATGGACAATTTTTGTCCACCTTAAAGCATGAGCATTTAAAGATCCTTTTAAAGATAAATCTGTGAAAAGGTCAGCTTAAGGTGCAAAGGAACAAATCTCATCCACCTTAAGGCATGAAAATTTAACAACTTGCATATTTGGAGGATTTGAAGACTTTAACTTGCAGACTTGACAAATTTGAAAAATTCAACTTGTATACTTGGAGGATTTGAAGACTTCAACTTGGATACTTGGAGGATTGAAGACTTCAACTTGCATACTTGAAGAATTGGAAGACTTCAACTTTCATACTTGGAGGATTTGAAGACTTCTACTTGCATACTTGAAGAATTTAAAGACTTCAACTTGCATACTTGGAGGATTTGAAGACGTCATCTTGCATACTTGGAGGATTTGAAGACTTAAACTTGCATATTTGGAGGATTTGAAGATTTCAACTTGCAAGCTTGAAGAATTTAAAGACTTCAACTTGCATAATTGGCTGAATTTAAAGACTTCAAGAATATTGTTAAAGAATCTCATGTTTTATAAGGGTTTACCCCCTCCATTGATCCATCAATACTTCATGCATGTCTAAAGTTTGATGAAATAAAATAAAATATTTATAGCCTTAATTTTCATGTGACGGATCAACTGGGAACATGTGGTTTTTTGACACTCATGCAATCGAACGTGGAATATGGTTCTAAGCGCCTACGTGCCTCATTGAAGAGGATCAAGTCAAAACGTTGTTCTAGGAGAGTGCTTTTTTTTATTGTGGTGTCGTATACAGTTTATACTCTTGCGAGCTAGGAGTGATGTGTAGTTTAGGCTCGGACCTTAAGAAGCATTTTTACTTGAACATTTACTTAAATTTGAAGATTTTTATGATATACAATTTAGGCTTATGTTTCAAGGAGCATTTCAACTTGAAGATTTGACTCAAACTTGAAGAGCTTTATGACATATAGTTTAAGCTCGTGTTTCGAGGAGCATTTAAATTTAAAGATTTAGCTCAAATTTGAAGAGTTTTGTGACATACAGTTTAAACTCATATTTGAAGGAGAATTTCAACTTGAAGATTTAGCTCAAATTGAAAGAGCTTTGTGACATACAGTTTAAACTCGTATTTCAAGGAGCATTTCAACTTGAAGATTTAGCTCAAATTGAAAGAGCATTGTGATATACAGTTTAAACTCGTGTTTCAAGTAGCATTTCAACTTGAAGATTTAATCAAATTTAAAGAGCTTTATGACTACAATTTAGGCTCGTGTTTCAAGGAGCATTTCAATTTGAAGATTTAACTCAAATTTGAAGAGTTTTCCAGCTTAAAGATTTAGCTAAAATTTGAAGACCTTTAAAACTTAGAGATTTAGCTCAAACTTGAAAAGATTTGTGATGTGCATTTTAGGCTCATGCATCTAGGAGTATTATAACTTGCAGTTTAAGCTCAAATGATGAGGAGGATTGTAACTTACAGTTTAATCTCATGTGTTAAGGAGCATAGCAACTTGCAGTTTAAGCTCACGCGTTAAGGGGCGTCTAGATATACATTGACTCTCAAAGTCATCTTCAGATGTAGACTTACCCCCAATTTGGAGTTATTCTATATCTTCATCTTTATGAGGTCAATAGAAAGAAGATCTTTGATCTTGTCTTAAAGTCATGCATAACTCCATGTCATGCGCACGAGTTGCCAACTCTTTGAATGTATTGGGATTTAATCCTTGCAAGATGTAGTGAAGACCCCAATTCATGACTTGGATACACATTTCAATGCTAGAAGTTTCATTAAGGCGGTCTTTGCAATTGAGGCTCAAACTTCTCTAGCGATTGATGAAGTCAACAACTAGCGCATATTTACCTTGACGTGCCTTTGTAAGGTCAACCATACTAACGACACGTCTCGTGCTATAAAATGATTGAGGAACTCTTGCTCTAACTGCTCCCAACAATCTATAGAATTCGATTCAAGATATGTTTACCAATCAAAGACATTTTCTTTGAGAGATCGAACGAACTCTTTAATGAGATAATCACAATACGTATTAGCATCATTGCAAGTCTCGATAAAATGAGTTATAGATTGTTTGGGATTTCGTTCCATCTCTAACTCTTTTTGTGGATCATAACACTTCCTTAAGTCAGCATACATCATATTGATCTCTCTACTGCTCCCGCAAACTGTGATGTCTCGATTCCCATTGGTCGGTCTGCTATCCGGAACAAACCTTTGTCTAAGTAATCTTGAATTAGATTCCTGAAATTTTGCCATCAAATAGTTGAAGCTTAGAAGGCTGATAGACCTGAAGGATTTTTAAGTTATTAATCCTTTGTGTATATGGATTTACATATGTGGGAGTAAGTTTGGACGAAGAATCATATTTGTCTTCGATAGCCTCTATGATAAAGTTCTTCAATTGATCAATGGGAATCAAACCTTCAGCGGAGAGATGAATCTCTTTGATCTTTGTTTGCTTTATGCAAGACTCTCCTTCTTCTTGAATTTTAGGAAGATTTAGAGGTTCTTGACTCGATCTCTCAATCATGTTATTCATCTGATTTGTTAACTTGGAAAGTTTAGCATCTTGTTCGTGTGCGCGCTTTGTCAAGCCTTCAATTGTTTTTGTCAAGCTTGCTAGTTGTTCTTCTATAGTGGAAGGCATTTGATACTTGAAAAGTTGAGATAAGAGGTAGAGATTGTCCCATTGGGCGTGTCATAATTTGTAGACAATAAAATTTGCATCGAGAAAATAATAATCAACAACAAAAAATTATCTTAACAATCATAATTTATTGATTTCAAACTGCGAGTGTACAATCTCTATTATTCCTCTGATTCGTATTTTCTGATATAATTCAAGGGCTCTTGATCTTGAATTTGTCTTTGAACTTGATCTTGGATTCAAGGGCTTTGGGGCTTGTTCTTAAATTATTCTTTGAACTTGATCTTCGATTCAAAGGCTTCAGAGTTTATTCTTGAATCTTTGATGAACTTGAACTTGAACTTTATCTTGACCTTGACTTATCTTTAATTCAAGGGCTTCGAGCTTGATCTTGATTTGTGGACTTGATGAACTTGATCTTGGATTCAAGGGCTTTAAAGCTTGTTCTTGAATCTTCAATGAACTTGAACTTTATATTGATCTTGACTTATAATTGAATTCAAGGGCTTAGAACTTGATCTTGGATTCAAGGGCTTTAGAACTTGTTCTTGAATCTTCGATGAACTTGAACTTTATCTTGATCTTGACTTATACTTGAATTCAAGGGCTTCGAGCTTGATCTTGGATTTAAGGGCTTTAGAGCTTGTTCTTGAATCTTCGATGAACTTGAACTTTATCTTGATCTTGACTTATACTCGAATTCCAGGGATTCGAGCTTGATATTGACTCTTGTAGTCTTGAATTTGAACTTGATCTTGGATTCAAGGGCTTTGAAGCTTGTTCTTGAATCTTCGATGAACTTGAACTTGAATTTTATCTTGATCTTGACTTATACTTGAATTCAAGGGCGTTGAGCTTGTGGTCTTGATCTTGATCGTTCTTGAACATGAATGCTTGAATTTTTGAACTTTTAGCTCGCAGAGAAATTTGTGGCTTTTGATCCACGAGCTTTCTCTAGTTTCTTGTTAGAATTCTTGGTCCCTTTTCTGAATTATGAGGATCCTTATTTATAGTTTTAAAATTGAGAAGTTGTGATAGGAACAAGATTCCCTTCGACCAATCAGATTTAAGTGACATAACATATGGGCTTTATGGAACGGGCTTATCATTTTTGACACATGTCATGATCCTATTGACTTCTTGCTTGACTTGTCTTGCCACGTCAGTTGTCACGTGGCACCAAAATGGGCCTCTAGGATGAGATGAAGTTGGGCTTAGCAAACCGAGCTCATCATTTATAGTTCAAATCAATTAATTTGGACTTTAATTAAATCCATATATATTTTACTTAAATAATTAACCCAATTATATTAATTCATAATATTTATTTTAATTAATATATTCATGATAAATATAATCCGAATCATTTTATAAATTTATATTTAATAAATTTTAAATGATTACAACATAAATTAATTTTTTCTATTATTAAAATTATAGATATTAATAATCTTGATAATTAATAAGTAATACTTATATGAAAGTTTGTCTTAACAATTTTTTAATCGAAGAGAGTTTGTGGTATTTTATTTGCATTTTCTTATATAGTTTTTTCGTACGTACTTTATTTGGTTGATTTTAAACATTTTTTTGTCTTGAACTATATACTTTTTCTTTTACTTTGATATTAGAAACTTTGCTTCAAAATTAGATTTATAAAAATAAATGTGTGACTGTTGACAGTCCTTCACAATATAAATTAATTCTCGAGCTTTTTCAATTTCAAACAATTTGAAATAATTAGTATTTTATAAAATTCAAAAATACTTTAAAGTTATTTTTAAGTGATTATGATATTTTATAATTTTTGTATATATTTCTATATGTTTATAATATTTAATTATATAATTACTACCTTTTATAAATATTCGAAAATCGACTCAAAGACTTTTGTTTTTAACTAGATATTTTATTAATTATTTTAGTTATATTTTTTTGAGTTAATTAATTTATAATTAAGTGAATTATATTATTTTTAATTTTTAGTTGAGTTGACCAATTAAATCAATTTGTCTATTTCTTAAACATAAAGACCAAATTCTGAACACCCAATCCACCCATACATCCTCCAATTTTAAGCTCTATTTCCCTTAAGCCATGGATACATACAACAATACATACCTACGCGTCGTCTCCCTCATAGAATCGAACGACCCAACAACCCTAATGGTCTAATTCCGTTTCCCTCACGCCACCGCGATTCACAGAGATTCAACCAGAGTTTGGGGAAGTTCCATTGAATCCCAAGTGTAACCCTCGCTAATTTTGGATTCCCTCCTCCCACATTTCCTCTCAAATCCATGAGAAATTGGTACCTTTCTAGTTGACTCAAACCTTAACGTTTACATTCGAATTTCAAATTTTAGATTCCAAAATCTTATCCCATATTTCCCCTCAATTCAATCCCTAATCCTCTTCTATAAAACCCCTCTTCAGTCCTTGTTCCTACAATTCCATCTCCTCACAACCTCCGAACTCACAGTTTTATTTTTGTCTTGGTTTGTTTTCATTTTTGCACAAGCTTTTCATCGGAACTCTTGTGTGGTGGAGGAATTATTGTTAAGCTGGTCGTCCTGGTCTGGCTGCTCTAGAAAAGGTAAATCTTTTCTTTATTCTGTTTCGACTTAAATATTTTGGGTGTTCTAATATGGAATCAAGTTCATATATTAAGTTTATGTTTGATTCTGTCTTGTAGAAAACTTCTGTTTAAACATTATTCCAATCTTCTTTGTAATTGTTGGGTCATTTTCTTTAGTCTGTGATTTTTATCATGTTTATAAGTTCATATGAATTAAACGCATCAGACTTTTTAATGTAGTATATTGTCTTCTGTATAAATGGTAAATTCAATTCTAAGCCGCGATGTAGCTTGTAATTTCTTTTATCTACGCCTTAGCATGAATTTTGTCTAAAATCATTTTTATGGCCCCTTTTAATACATAGTTTAACATGAATACTCATAGTTTAGCATGTGTACTGATTTCTTGTAGTTCAAAATTTGATCTCGGCATTTAGTAGCGGCTCAAGCTAATTAGTGACCAAAAAACTCAAATTAAATCGAAGGCCTAAGTTTTAATTATTTTTTTATTTTTTGAGATGCAAAGTTATTTATTTCTTTTTAATAAAAAAACTTTATTTGTCTATGGTCTTAAACTAGATTTTTATATATATATATATATATACCAAAATATTTTTTTATATTATGGTCTTAAACATATCATGTGGAAGTTAATTTAAAAATTGATAAAAAAAAACATTCTTAATGTTTCGAAACAAACTAAAAAATACAAATAAATTAAAAGACATTGTATTTGACACGCCTCGAGCCTACACAATGGGCGGGACTGGCACTCGAAAACCATTGTTGGCCCCAAGCGAACCCTTGGTCTAGCCTACTACTCAGGGGAAGACTTTACTCAACATTTAAAACAACTCAACAGGTAGATTCATAACTCAAACTTAGAACGCATAAAGAAAAACATTCGGCTGGCCATAAAGGCAACTCAAGTCTTATAATAAAAACAACTGAAATGAATAAGACTAATGAACTAATAACGTCTAACTGTCTATGAAGCCTCTAATAACTATGAGGGGTGTTGGGATAAGAACCCCGATCATCCTAGCAACTGACTAACAAAGCAATAAAAGGGAATCCTCTGGAAAGCAAGGAGGCTCACCAACTGACTTTGAGATGCTCAACTGGATCAATGAGGTGCTGGATGTTGATCCTGAATACATGTATCTGCATCATAAAACGATGCAGGCCAAATGGCATCAGTACATTGGATGTACGAGCATGCGAGGGGAAAACTAAACATGACATAAGCTTGAAATGAATTCTGAAAGAAACACTTACCTCAGCTTTACTTAACTCATGGATACTCAACTTAATGCAAAAATAAACAACAATAAGATGTAGTTTATATAAAGCATTTAAACAGTAAGTAGCAATTCAATGTATTGGAGAAATACAATAACATCTCAATTTATATATATAATAAAGTAATATAATTTTGTGGGAGTTTCTCTAACCGACAACCATCACTACGAGCTATGTGATGATACAACATCTCGCCCACGCTGCCAAAACTATCATATAACTTGTCGGGATATAGAACGCCTCAACTAAGTGGATTCACTAGTCTATGCTAAAAAGCATTAAGGAATCATCTAAAAAGTATGATCATTTTTACCCACGTTGGCTACATTGTTTATAGAGACTTGAGTTATTATGAACTCGTCCCCATATCGGTGCTCAATACTACTCCCAAAATACTCAGCTCATATGTTTGAAAACATAACTCTTTCTCTGTGGTTTGAGATTATTATTCAAAAACTTATCTCTTAAAAGAGATGTAATTCAAAACTACTCATGAAAACTCATTTTAAAATCGGTGTTTCTTCTCATCTTAAATGTGAAAATATTTACTCTTTGGAAATACATAGTCCCCATATAACATTTTAAAGAAATGCACTCGGCTCTACTTTTCCTCAATCTCAATGCTTAAGTCTTAAAACAAGTTTAAAAGATTTGTAAAAGACTTCTTAAAATGACTCGAGAAACCCTCAAGACTTGACTTTCAACTCTACCTTGAATTTGATGTATGAATTCAAGGTTGTGATTTGTGATAGGAAAGATCTCATGATGTTTAAGAGTGTTTTTAGATAGTTAAACATGAGAAACGATCAAGAAATCATAGTCTGGAAGCAAGTCCGCAATGCGGAGATGCATTTTATTATTTGGTCGCGAAATAAATTTTGAGGCAGAAGGGTCCGCGATCTATCCGCGACGCGGAGAGAAAAAGTTCTGATCCTGAGGAACAGGTCCGCGACCCAAATTTTCCTAACTTTTTCCTTCTTCGTTTTCTAACCCCAATTCACCTAAATTCGATTCTTCTTCTCAATTCCTCTTTAGTTTCATATACCAGTATATGTACACAAGAATCTATTCATAAATGACTCTAAAATCTACACGATTTCCTCAAGAACTCAACAACCCCAACTTAACTCAAGAACGAAAGCCAATATTCAAGAACACAATTCAAAATCATCAACGTTCAACTTTCTAGAACGAATTTCGCTGAAATAAACATGATTGGTGCGTGGGTGAACGAACCCGAGGCTATGTAAAGTCTCACATACCTCTTTAGGGATCAACCCTTGGCGAAACGACTTCGATTCCGCAAGAAATCTCCAAGAACGCCTTGACTTTTCTCCTTTTTTCTCCTATTTTCTCTTCTCTCAAAGCCCTAGCGTAATTCTTAATTGCGTAAACTGAATGAACTCAGTTTAGACCCCAAATAAATTCCTAAAAACGGAATAAATTAATTGGATAATGAAAATACCAAAATACCCCTCTAAAATTTGGTTGACTTTCCTTATCCAGACAGTCCGACTTCAAACGGGCATATCTCCCTCATACGAACTCGAAAATTAGCAAACTCGGTGGTGTTGGAAAGATAATTCAAAGGCCTTTCATTTGATATCTTGTAGCCCACCTAACTCATCATGTACCAGGATTTATGGTCGTTTGAATTTGATGCATAACTCATACTTAACATACTTGCCAAATTTCAGATTTTTATTCTTTCCAAAAATGGTTCTTTCTAATTCTAGCTCTTTCGAATAGCGGGGTGTTACAATATTATTTTTATTTGGTTAAAAAACAGCTTATAATAATTTTATTATTATTAAAAAATTAGGCCCTTCAAATTTAGGAACCTAAGACGGATGCCTTATTTTTAAAGGCATTGAGCCGCCCTATAGCATTAAATTTTAACATTCATATGCACTTGGAATTTGTTCACACTATTGTTTGTATGTATGAAGATACTCACTTTAAGTGTGCATTATGTTAGTTACTTATTTATTTGAATAATCATTTTCATGTCCATTTGATTTGTTCCTCATACTTGGGTTGTTAATAATGCATGACCTTTTACATTTTTGGAATAAATATGCCTTTGTCTTTTGTTTGGGAGCCAACTCGAAGTTTGAAATATCCAATCCAATATGTGCATCAAGTTATATTTTCATGTAACTTTATTTCTAAAAGCGTTCAAAGGAGTATATTAATTATTTTCCCTTACTTTCTTTACATGTGATATTGGCGGAGTCCATTTTCATCGCCTCCTTGCATTTTCAAGTTGTCGAGTCAACCACGATTTCATTCAGATGGAAAATTCAGATGGAAAAGGAAGTGTATATACTGGTCTCAGAGGTGATCTATGAGTCAGAATACATAAAATATGCAGGATATACACTTGATATACATTAGATACGTATATGATACACAACAGAAATTAGCTGAAGGCCCATAGTGCAGCCGCAGTTCTTCAGAGAGTTGAATTTTGGTTGGAGCCCAAGTCATTTTCAGCAACCAGACTTTGACCAAGTCCATTAATTTTAAGCTATTTGTATTTATTTGTTTATTTATTTTATATTTTTGGTAATAATTTATTTGTTTGTTTTTATTTTTGAATGTATTAGCTCTAACCTTAAAATTTTAAATTAACTTAATTAAATCCCTTAGAGATAAATCACTTTTTGTTATGATAATTTACTATTTTAAATAATTTTATTTGATAGTCTTTCTTTACTAAGCCATTTTTTCAATTAAGTTTACTTTCTTTCTAAAATATTTGAAATGTTCAAATTAATTCTCTTTTAAATTGCTTTAAATGCCTTTTTTAAAAATTATTTTCCCCAAAAAACTTAAGTAATTAAAATTTAAAATTGTTGGATAATTGTATGTTAGTGGTCCTTTGAGTGTTAATATCTTCTCAAAGTGGAAATTGAAATCTCTTACTTTTTTCTCTAAATTTTTAACACTTAAATTTGATATTTTTTGAATTAATAAATTTAATTTTCTTTAAACAATTATGTGATGACTTTTTAAATATGATTTCCCCCCTAAAAAGTTGAAATTTTTAAACATCTCTTTTCGACACATAACACTGACGGCGCGAAGCACGATTTTTTTTATAACTAATATAAAAATAAATACTACAATACAGAAATTTGGGAGTTATTTGATATTTTTTTATGTGTTCTTGGTATTCTTGAGAAACAAGAAGCAAAAACAGTATATTTGATCCAAAACTCCAAGTGAAAAGTGTTAAAAGTTATTTGGGTTGTAAAAATTGATTTTGCAAAATCAGAGTAGAAAAAAATGGCTAGAATAAGCCTTTTCATAAACGGCAATGATAAATGAACCAAAATTTTAACAAATAATGTAAAAGAGGCTTTTCTAAAAAGTTAAATGTAATATTTGAGCTTTTTCCGTAAATAAAATAATAAATATATTTTATGGTATAGTGTTTTTGCTAAAGTCCAAATAAAATCACATGGAGACAAAATGGATGAAGCCAAAAGGAGGTGAATGGTGATAGAGATAAGATAAAGGTGATGAAGCTTTTCATTTGTATGTAACTTCTAAAGAGAGAAATTTAAAGTTCATTTGTCTAAGTTTTTTCTTAATTTGTTGTTATGGCAGATAGTAAAGAAGCAGCACAAGTTATGTCAATTACCATATACCCACTCAAATCATGCCGTGGTATTTCAGTTCCTGAAGCAGCCCTTTCTTCTACTGGTATGAATTACTTCAATTTCCATTCACTTTTTATGTGACTCTCCTGGTGTTGCAGTAATCAAAGCTTTACCTTAATAAAAACCCCATTTTGAATCTTGATCTTTTGCAACACACAGTGTATTACCGTTTCTTGATTAATACTCTCCCTGTCCGTCCACTTTAAAATTAACACACCTATTAAAAAAATAGTTAATGACATAGTAACTTTACCGTTTTACCCCTATTAATTATGAAGTGGGTGAATTAAAAACTTAAAATTTTCAAAAAGTTTAACCTTTTTCAAAGTAATTAATTGAAGATATAATAGGTAAAAAAAATATTTTTTTTTAATTTATCAAAATAGACAAGTAACTAAAAACAAGAAAAAATAAACAAGTAATTAAGAACAAGGGAGTACTTCCTCAGTTCTATATTAGATGAAGTTGTTAGACCTTTGGGATACGATGCTGCTGAATTATTACTCCTTCCTGGGGTGTTTTTACCTTTTTGCACATTGGTCCAAAAAAGTGGTCAAGAAAGTATTAATTGTCTTTGTTATCAATTTATCTTGTTTAGATAAGTGGGGTTTTACATGATCAAACAACTATATTATACTATTTCTTTTGTCCATTTTTAATTGTCATGATTTTTTTTTTGTAGAGTCAAACTATAAGATTACGATATATTTTTTTATATATGTAAATATTTGCAATTTATAGTACTGTTCGTATAGTTTCTAAATATTTAATTTTTTTGTTTAAAATATTAAACTAATATAATCTAATTTAACTTTGAAATTAATTAAATTGACTTTCAAAAAGCATAACATGACAAATAAAAATGGACGGAGATAGTACTATTTAAGGGTAAATTAGTAAAACACTTGTTACTTTACATTTCTTTAAGGTGTTCGCCAAATCTAAAAGCACCATTTAATATGGACAGGAGGGAGTAGAAGAGTTATCTGCTTTTCTATCTACTTGGTCAACTGAATTTGAAAGCTGATTCCTAACCAATTGACTGCTTTGTGTTGGAATTAGCCCTCTGATTTTACCTTTTACAATAATAAATTTGGTGATAGGATGATTTTTGAGAGCATTAACACTCAATCCAACTTGAACCCTCGGCAAAGATGATGACTTACTGTCTATGTTGATCAGACTCTCTAAAAATGTTGTTGTTGTCATGTCGAATCCTTCAAAAATACACTACTTTTGGAGAATTTGACATGCACTTACATCCAATGATATCATTGAAGAGTCCGAGCAACATCACTTACTATTTTAAATAATAACGTTTTGTCGTAAAAAAGAAGAAGAAGCAATATCGCTTACTATTATTTAACTTCAATTTATTTTTTTTCAGTCAGAATCATCCCAAATTAGTATAACCCTTTTGACCTGCTCAAAGTATAATAGGTTAGCTAGGCAATTGATGATTATGGGAGTGTCATAATTGGGTGAATCCAAAAGGATTCATCAAAGTTTTGTGCTTAAATGGGCTAAAAGAGTGAACCAAACAAGTTAATTGTCAAATGAATTGGCTGATTCCTTTAGAGATCAAAGAATAGCAGATGTTTCTATACAGTTTTGTCAGGTTAGGCCACACCGCTAAGTTGCAACAAACTTTCCATATGTAACGGCAAGGATTGACAATGGCAAATGATTATTTTCCTAAGTTGCATGTTTAGGGTGGATTGTGGTACATGAAGCCTGGCTTACACTTAATAATTTGATGAAAAGTGGGTTCACATCTTTAGTCCATCGCGAATGCGGCATAAGGCCCACGAACGCGATGGCTGTACCCAGGCCTCCGCGAACGCGGCACTGGCCTCGCGAACACGGAGACAAGGACCACTAGTCACCACAATGTGGCATGAAGCCCGCGAATGCGAAGGGGAAAAGTGGTCGCACCAGCTGATGCATAAGTCGCCTTTCTGAACTTTTGATCGAAGTCAACCGTTCAAGTTTCAAAAGTTCCAAAACACGGAAACTTGCACAAAAATCAAAAGAACGACCAGATGACCGAACTGTTAGTTCCAGCAAATCATAAATGACTTGAGGTCGCTATAGAAACACTCTAAACGATGAAAAGAAGGCAATAAGAGGGAAATGACCTGGACGGTCATTACAGAAGTCAAACCCCATTGACAAATAATTTGATAAGGGGAAACCGTAAACTTTTGACCAAAAGAAGCGAGCTTGAACCACTTGGAGGTCTCTATCGGAGGATTCCTCAATTTTATGTAAATCTTGATCATTTCCACTTAAGCATATCAAGTTTGAATTCTCAATTCAGCCAAACTGTCTCATAATTTTGTTTGACTCACCAATGCCTAGTAATCTTCAAACTGATTGACCATTGAGTTAAAACTATTGTCCTGGCCTGTAGTTAACAATAGAAGAAAAATAAAAGTATTATCATGTAGAGACTGCATCATTTTGTATTATTACATTCTCCATTAGCTTGTAGGCGTATGATGCAAAATCATTGATGCTTTAAACTGCTATGTATTTGAGTTACTTCATATGGTTGGTAGCATGTCTGTATTATAACAAATTTTGCAAAAAATGAACAGCCCAGTGAGATATTATAACCCAATGCTTCAAATAAATAGTACACAAAAATTTCATACTAATTTCTTGAGCTCAACAATCAATTCTTATGCTTCGTTTTTCTCAGGATTTCGATGGGATCGGCAGTGGATCGTTGTGAACTCCAAAGGTAGAGCATGTACTCAAAGAGTAGAGCCATCGCTTGCTCTGATTGAGGTTGAACTGCCAAATGAGGCATTTTCAGAGGGCTGGGAACCAAATCCAAGCTCATTTTTAGGTTAGTGAGAATATGTTTTATGATCCTTGTTTTCTATTACTTTGCATTTCTTGATACTTAACAGAAAAGAAAAAAGGAAACAACATATCTTTTGAGGCATTCTGTAAACTCCAAGACTAAGGTAATTATAATCGCAAAAAATGTAAAACTTTTGTTGGTGTTTTTTTATAATGCCGTAGCAAAAAGGGTTGACAGTATTGAATGAAAAATGTCGAGAAAATGATCAAAATGATCCTTGATGTATGGGAGTTGAAGTGTTTTGGTCCTTTATATATACCACTTAATAGATATAGTCCTTAATGTATGTAAAATATTATCATTTTGGTCCTAAACCTAAAATTTAATAATTATTCGTTAACTTTAACGGGAAAAACTAAAAAAAGCATCCTCCACCTCTCTCGTCCTTTCTTCCTCGGCGTTGCTGCTTCTGCAATTGAATTTCAATGTTCTTTCTTTTTTTCCAAATTGTTTCAGAATTGGTTCCAAACAAAAATTAATTTTCTTTTATTTATAAGCAACATATATTTTAAATTGATTATGAAAATTCATAAAGTAGTATTGAGTGTCGCGTTTCTTTATCACGTCTGCCCAATTTCTCCTAAAATTTTATCAGATTTCACCCCATGGATCGATTTCTGATTCTAAATCGTGATCTTAAACTTGATTCTTGTTGTAAGTTGGCCAAATTCTTTTTTTCTCTTTAATCCCCTTCATGATCAATCTCTAGTTTTCTCTGGGAGTGTGTGGGTGTTTCTTAAATTTTTGAATTGTTTTGTTGAAATCCATGTCGTGGTAGAAGCAGTAGCAGGGAGGAACAAAGGAGGAGAGAGAGAGTAGAGGTTTTGAGTTTTTCTGTTAAACTTTAACGGATATTGTTAAGTTTTAGGGTTAGGACCAAAATGATCACATTTTATATATATTAAGGACTATATCTATTAAGTGGTATATACAAAGGACCAAAACACTTTAACCCCTATACAATAAAGATCATTTTGATCATTTTCTCAAAAATGTCTTTCAATATTTTTCTTAAGCATACGAGGACTTTAAATAGCCACTTACAAAAAAAAAATTGCATGATTTAAAATTTAATAACAAAAATATCTCAACAAACTAAAACAACCTAATAGGAATTTAAAATTCATATTCATCCTAAGGCGAAGCAACTTATTACGCTAAATATTAATGCAGTAACTAAAAGCAAACAAAAAATTGCATTTCCTAAGCTTCATCATATCTTTTAAGGGCCTCAAATTGAGGCATTACGTAAACTCCAAAATAAGGCAATTATGATCTCAAAAGAAGCGATCTCACTAGTATCGACTTCACCTTTTCTGATAGTGATAAGAGCTCCTGGTATGGATGTGCTTAAAGTCCCACTGGCTGAACCATCTGAAGTAGCAAACGGTGTCTCAGTGTGGGAATGGTCTGGCTCTGCTTTGGATGAAGGAGATGAAGCATCAAAGTGGTTCTCCAAATATCTAGGGAAACCTAGTCGTCTCGTACGTTTCAATGAAGGTATGCTCCTATGTCCCCTTTGTAACCCACCAAAATCATCTGATAATTTGTATCTTTATTATATTGCATTTAACCTTGAAATGCTTTAGAATTACTTGACGTTAGAACCTTCAACCCAGACACATAAGGGCTTGGAGAGTGCGGTTGAACGAATTTTAACACTGTTCTTTTGGCATGCACGTTAATGCTTTGAATTATCTCTATCTGTGTATTTTCACTTTCTAGATGCTTGTGGCACTGTAAACAGAGAGTTAACGGTGACTAAATGAGTTATCAAATCTGCATATAAGAGTTTAGGGTTTGATGTCTTGGGAAGCCTGTATTTAGTCTAGAAATATAACTATCTCAGAAATACTAATGATCTCCAGACGACTCTACTGTCATCGACTCCATAGTCTAGTCACATCTTATTTAAAGTTTGTTCTTGAACATTCAATCATATACTCTCTCCGTCACATTTTATGTGTCACTCTATTTATGTTACTCTGTCCACAAAAGAATGACACTTTCTATACTTGAAAATAGTATAACTTTAAACTTCCCAATTTACTCTTTAATGACATGCTTTTTAGGCTCTAAAATCTCATAGCATATTTAAGGCCACCAGAGCCAGAATTTTTAATTTATAGATTTTGTACATATTAAATGAATTTTCTAACATATTGACAGGGTTTGAGCTAAAGTTACTAAGTTTTGTCAAATCCGTTGCCACTATTGTGAGTCCTCCCCTAAGACCACAAGTACCAAAAGTTTTTGTTTCTTTGTTATACTCTGTACTCAATCAAACTATGCCATATAGATTGAAATGGAGGAAGTAGTTAAAGATGTGTGCATCCGGAAAATAAGGGATGTGCTCAGCCGTAGTCATTTCACTAATTTTTTTTGCTCATGCAGTATCACAGTCTAGACCTACCGACCCTAACTATGCTCCTGGGTACAAAATAAAATTTAATGATGCATACCCCTTCCTCCTTATATCCCAGGTTAGCATTTAATTATCCTAAAGATGAAATTTTATCTCTCATTAATTAAAAATAAATAAAAAATCTAAAGTTGTTTCCTTTTTCTTAGCAGAAATCACTGGATGTATTAAACGAGCAACTCAAGGAGCCTGTGTCAATCAACCGCTTCAGACCAAAGTATCTTCTATTTCTTATTCAATCATTTAGAGAGAGAAATGAATCTATATATAGTGATTATATATACTAAAGGAACTTCCTTAGAGTTGATGTAGCAGCGTTCATCAAGAACTTAATAATTGCTTCAACATGACCCCTCTACATGGTGTACTTGTTAAGATGATGGCGTTGGCTTCTTTGGGCCAAATACTCCTCTGATTATATGAATCTTTATATTGAACCTGTGTCTTTTGCTGAAAATCCCATAATTGATCATTATTGTTTTCTTGGTTGTTAACATAAATAATATTTATTCTGTTCTTGCATCAATCGTAACCTTCAACTGTTGGAAACATGCATACAGTATCCTCATTGACGGATCCAATCCATTTTGTGAAGATTTATGGAAGGATGTCAAAATAGGTGAAAATACATTCCATAGCACAGAGTTATGCTATCGCTGCAAGGTAAAGGTTATCCTTTCTCTAAATCTCGATGATAACCATTATTTAGGGGATTTTTAATTGTTGAAGATTCAAGAAATGCGATAATATATTTAGTATACGTGTGAATAAGAAACCCCATAACTGCACGTGTGAGATTACATTGGGTATGTTGATGTTGTTGCGTGCGAATATGAAAAAATATGCAGACACATTCTTCGAAAGATATACAAACAAAGGAAAAACAGTGAAGGAAAAAAATAAAATAAATCATCTAATGTAAACACTCATCTTCTTTGTTAACTTCTTAGATGTGGTTTTCAGGTACCAACAATTAATCAAGAAACTGCAGAAGCAGGTTCCGAGCCAAGTGAAACGCTCATGAAGTTCCGTTCAGATAAAGTCCTAAAGACAAATAAGAAACCGCAAGGACGAGTAAGCAAATAAGTTCTTGTATACTCATCATTCACTTAGCATGATGACATATTCAGTTATCTGCTCATTTTTTTCATTGAATGCAGATTTACTTTGGTCAGATGTTAGTGTGGGAGGATTATGTTGCACAAGAGAAGAGAAAGACCATCAAAGTGGGTGATCCTGTCTATGTCCTCAAGATGGTTTCGTCCTATGATGATGTATCTGTGTGAGACTATGTACATACGTACTTTATTAGTCAGGTACGTCATATACAATTGTAGTTATTGACATTGAATGCTGTAAAAACACAACTTATTTATGAGATAAAGAACCAGGAATTTGTATGTCTGTAATAAATAATTGTGTGGTTTCATTTATTCACTTTTTTTGAGTGCTTCTCTATCTGACTTCTTGTTCATGGTGAACTTGATGACTCCTTAACTTGTTCATATCACTAATTTCCAAATCCTCCTCTCAAATATGTGCCATATAAAATTGGATACACCAAGCTTGTTACAAATGCATCGACTTTGAGGAGCCCTAAGAGCTTGGTAAATTAGATGGATACTGCTTGTTCTTTTAGGGTGTGTTTGGGAGGATTTTTTCATTTTTTTTGGAAAATGTATTACTCCTTCTATCCCAATTTATATGACTCATATTTTTTTTTAGTCAGTCTCAAAAAGAATGACACATTTTTATATTTAGTAACAATTTAACTTTAAAATATCAATTTTACCCTTAATGAAATGATTTATAATCACACAAACATCTATTATTTTTTATTTTAGACTACAAATTTTAAAAGTGTCTCTTCTTAAATTTCGTGTCAAGTCAGGCTAAGTCATATAAAGTAGGACGGAGGAAATGTCATTTTCCACGTTTGGTTGGTTAAAATGACTTGAAAAACATCCTAGAAAAACTATCGAACTTCTGCACTAGATTGAACAACAATATTTTGTCTTCTTGCTTTTTCATGATACTAATCCTGGCCACATGTGTCTCATGCTAAATTGTGTGGAGTTATTATAACGAAATATATATATATATATATATATATATATATAAATAATTACACATATAATATTTAGGTTTACTATGTAGGCCATCTCCATAATCGAAAATGGTAATAGTTAGGATTCATTAAAAAAATCGAGAACCCACTCATGGGACAAGAAACCCTTCCCGCATCAGGCACTAATAAATTTTTAACGTCTAATTAGATCGGGAATCATTCAAATTAAGAACAAAAGCTCGTTGCTTTTTCTTTACCTATAATTTAATTGAAGCCGTAGCCTTATCCATTTATTCATTCGACCCAACTTTATTTTGTTCCGTTCCAAGAATTCTAACACAGTTTTATACCCATCTAGGAACAATGAAATATTTTCAGAACTTTCCGTTGATACGACATGCTATTTTTACCATTCATTCCCTTTCAGGATCAGTCGCGGTCTTCCAAACTTTACCGAGAGTATGGACGAATCCCTCACTTCATCCATATGTGTAAAAGACACTAGCCGCACTTAAAAGCCGAGTACTCTACCGTTGAGTTAGCAACCCGAAGAAAATATCGAAAAAATTATGTAGAGCCAATTCGAAGAAAAAGAAATAACTAGAGTAGACAAGACAACCAAAAACCATTGAAAGAAGAAATCTAAAAAAATACATTTACACTTTCTAATTCATTTAAAACATAAAATAAAACTAAATAGATCCACTTCATTTATCACAATGAATTATATTTGTTCGATACACTGTTGTCAATATAAATATTGAATATTGAAAAAAAAAAACAAAATAAATTTCAATTGAAAACAATAAAAAATAGTAAAAAAAGGGCTTGTGTTGGATTGGAACTACAAATCTAATCCAAATAAAATAGATACAAAAAAGTATAGATGGGAGAATAAAAAAAAATAAGTGGAAAACAAAACTACAATTTACTTTAATTTACTTAGATTTATTGAATTCATAATGGATTCAATCAAGTTAACTGAGATAAGCAAACTTGATTTCGTTCCGAAATGCCCAAATTTAATATTTTGAAGATCAATAAAATAAGAGGTTTTGTCGTTATAGAACACGGAATTCACTGGAAGCAATGATAAATAAATACAAATAGAAAAGGAAAGGGAGGAAATACAAAAAAATAGAAGAGAAAAGTCATACAAAGTTATATACAAATCACTACCCCCTTTTTTGTATTACCTTAATTTATTTTCTTAATTGAATTTCGGTGGATTAAGACGAAGTTCCTTAAAAACCTCTGCCTTCTTTAAAATATCCTGAACAGTTTCTGTAGGTTGAGCCCCTTTTTCAAGGAAATATAAAATAGCAGGAACATTTAAATAAGTTTGATTCTTTATCGGATCATAAAAACCCACTTTCTGAAGATCTTTTCCTTCTCTTCGGGATCGAACATCAATTGCAACGATTCGATAGACGGCTCATTGGGATAGATGTAGATGAACAACACCCCCCCTAGAAACGTATAGGAAGCTTTCTCCTCGTACGGCTCGAGAAAAATGATTGATTCGAAGTTTTGTCTCTGTATGGAATTCTATCTAAGAAATGACAACTGGATCCATAAAATGATCAA
>NW_006238941.1:1951140-1961140 GCF_000226075.1 Solanum tuberosum | reverse complement strand
TTATGCAATTCCTATAATATATCAAGTATTCAATTTGATAAAAGTTTCTTTTGTTTAATATGTCATAACTCATAATTTAAATCTTGTCTTAAGTTTTTCATCTTCTTTTTAAGAAATTGAAGTGTCCATCTTTTCACATTTGCATACGCATTAAGAAGTTGTTGTCGAATGAGAGTAGTGTTTTGCAAAAGTTACATAGAAATTTGATCAATCTATGTCTTCTTTAAGATGGCTAGTAGATGATCATTGTGCAATAACTTGCATAGTAATTGAAGAGAAAATATACAAGCTCAAACCAATGAATGGTGAGCCTATTCAATCAAGATTATTATCAGTAGAAGGTACATCATGCTGAAATATTGCTATCAAATGAATTTCAAAAGTAATATTCGAACAATTTTAATAATGTAGTATTTTAATATATCAAGTATTCAACTTGATAAAAGGTGTTTAAATTTATCACAACACATAATTTAAGTGTTGCTTATTGGTTCAAAATATTTCATGTTCTAAAATTTTTGCCTTCTTTCTAAGAAAATGTAGCCTCCACCTTATTAGAATCACATAAAGGTCACGAAGTTGTTATCGAATGTGAATTGTATTTTGTAAAAATTGCACATAAATTCGATCAACATGTACCTTTCTTATGATAGCTAGTGGATCATTGTCAATTTTTTGGTGTACACCTACAAAAAAATAGTTATTATTAGTGATAAAAATAATAATTACTCAAATATCTAATCGATATATAATAATTATTATAGGTGTGTGTACCCCTTGCCTAATTCAAAATTATTAGTTCTATCATTTGTGAATTTAATAAAAAAATAGTTAAATTATGTAAATTGATTCCTAACCAAAATCTACACAAACAAGAATATACAGTTTCATGATACTCCAAGAACTTATAATTAAAAAGAAAGTAATCTTACCTAATTTGATATTTCCATCACAAAATTTCTATGTTGCAAGAGGTGAAATAACTATGACACAAATGTTTTCGTGCCCAAGTAAGATAAACTTTCAACTAATCAGAAAACATATATGAATAAGTCAAATTAAAGACAATAACTTATAATGTGAATAGAAAAAATAGAGCACATAAGCATAAGTAGAAAAGAGAGACACAAACACAAAATGAATATGAAAAAATGTCGCCTACACAAAGTAGGATTGATGATCTAATAATTTGATGAATTGGAATAGTTATCTTGTGATTTTTCACTATATATACACAATATATAGCATTTAGGAAATGAATATATTGTATTGAATTGATCAAAATAATTTACTTCACATTAAATATACCAAGTAACTTTTCCAATTCTCCATACGTTTATTACTACAAAGAGATGTTAAACTTTTTGCATTAGGAATCGGAAGATAAAGCATTTACAGAAATTGAATACACATAATTTCATGTCTTTTAATTTATTAGGTCATTCATTTTCTATATTATTAGTTATTTATATTTATTAGAAGATCGACTTACTTTTTAGAAAAAAAAAAAACATAAATAAAATTTAAATAAATGACAAAACATTAATGGGTATTTTCGTGTATATATATTCAATAGCATAATGCATTTAACTAAGTGAATATTTATATTCTTGTACTATTGAATGACATCAATATCCTTCAATCAAATATTTTTGGTAAATCCTTCAATCAAATATTTTTTACTTTACCAAAAATATTTGATTGAAGGATATTGATGTCATTCAATATTTTATGGACATTTTGATAATTCAATTTTTAAAATATTTTAGTTCCGGTTATATATATACTTACTATATTTACTAATTTAATAGAAGTTTTATTTCTCTTTTTTTTATGTGAAGGAAAAATGACAAATTAATTTATGATTATTATTTAATATTTAATTAACAAAATATTTTATAACCTTTTTATTTAGTATAGGAATAAAATGGTAATCCAACTTTAAATTTTTGAGCTTTTGACTTTTAATAAAAAAAATTATTATTATTATTTATTATTTAGTTATGATCATGAGATGATAAGTTAGGAAAATGAAGAGGTGTAGTTATGAAGATGATTTTAAATGGAAAAATATATTTTTTAAATGTTTTTAAGAAAATAAATTAATAGGTAATGGGTATTTTCGTAATTCAAATTTTGATTTAGATTATTCCTACTTTTAATAATATATGATATGATACTTTATTGAGATTTTTTTCATAATTCAAAATAATTTTTTAAGTTTAAGAGAAGTATTGGAATCTATTTCATATTTACCCTTCTTTTTAATAAGATTATTAATTATTAATTACTTTATATTTTCCAGGAGAATACTTTGAAAATATTCAAAAGAATAATAGTATAAATTGAAAAAACTCTAGTAGTAATATTCATCATTTTTAAAACTTATATTTTTTAAAAACTACTATTTAAATATATTCTTAATAATATATATGTGATTTTCATAATTCATTATTCATTAATTGATAAAGAATAAACACACGACACTCATAACAAGAGATTAATAATTCATGAAAGTGAAAGTTAAAAAAAATTAAGAATTAACTACAGTGAAAAGGAGTCAGTTTGAATTAACAAAGTATAGTAAATAAATAAGAATGAATGGAATAAATAAAACTAAAGCTCTTCATACATTAATAAAAAAGACAAAAAAAAAACAAAAAAAGCTTCACTGCTTACAAGACCATGCCAAAAAAATAATGCTAGCAACGAGGTTCAGACTCGCATTGCTCGTATGGAATATTATGCCATTTGCCAATTGAACCGTTCACAATTTGGGTGACAAAGTTAATATATATTAATTTCTTATACATATGTATATATACAAAGATTTTTCCGAAATCACTCGATGTCGTGGCACCCCCACCTGTACCCTTAAATCCGCCCCTGTTAATATATATATATACTAGTTTTCTGACACGTGCGTTGCACGTGATTACCAATTTCATAAATATATATTATAGTAAATAGTATTGCTTATTTAAGTGAAGATTTGAATAATAAGATTGGCAAAAAATAAGATCGTCATATATATCTCTTATTCACGCAAACCTATGAAGATGGTCAATGAAAATTTTTATTAGTTAAATGTAATTATGTATATTTTTATTTCAATTTGATGAGGTTCAATCATGTAATTAGTCTTATCTCACTAATATTACCTTGTAGACAATATTTGTTTTGTATTTTTCTTGTCATCTAACCAGATGTGCTTTGCATGCGTATTGTTAAATTGTATAGATGTCATATGAACATGTGAAAAGAACAACTACATTTTATAAATTCACATATTTTCACATTTGTTGTGAGTTTTTTTTTCCAGAACTTTTTAAAATAATATATTTTCAAGTTAGAAGATCTCGTTAACCTGATAATACATTTGTGACATATATAGTACGTTAGTTTAAATACAAATACCTACCTAAATATAAATATATATTGGCATTAATGAAAATATTTATCTCATGAAATTAAATATTAAATAAATAATAAAAATTAAATTAATACAAACTTCAATTGCGTTATTACAAGTCATATGAACTTTTCTTCGTCTAAAATACTAAAATATTAAGAAATAGTAAATAAGTAAAACAAAAGGGCAATGTTTATATAGTAATAACTATTTTGAAGCAAACTTTCTCGGAGTCTAAATCACATAAGTAACATTGATAAATGAAGTCATTTTTTTGTCTCGAGCATAAAAAACAAATCGTGACAATTCTCTAAATTTTGGAAAAAGTTATTCAGAAGCATATATCTACATCACAAGAGAAATTGTTAACAAAAACAAATGAATTTAGACTACATCATGTTAACTTCATATATTGGAACATTACATACTAATGTACAGTGTATATTAAGCAAAAAAATAATTACTATATCATTAAAATTAAATTATTTTTCTCAAGTACTCGAGGTTATGGAATATACCCTCTTAGGATAGAACGACTTACTTCATCAGAATAGTGGTACCTCATATTCCGCTAAATTTCAAACTCACTCAACGACAATAAATTATACAAAAAAAAATAAAATGCAAGAAGAAGAAGAGTAGAAGATTAGAAAAAAAGTGTGGTTGGAAAATGGGAGGAAGTCCCTCTATTTATAGTAACAAAGGGTAGTATGAACAAATTTTTTTGTGTCTTATCTGGAAAATCATGACATTTCCGAGAAGTCACAACACTTTGGAAAAGTCACAACTCATCGAAAAATCACAACCCTTTGGAAAAAGTCACAACTTATTGAAAAAAAGTCACAACTCTTTGGAATCGTCACAACTTATTGAAAAAAAGTCACAACTCTTTGGAAAAGTCACAACTATTGCAAAAGTCACTACTCTTTGGAAAAGTCACAACTTACTGAAAAAGTCACAACTCTTTGGAAAAGTCACAACTCATCGAAAAATCACAACCCTTTGGAAAAAGTCACAACTCATCGAAAAAGTCACAACCTAAGTTAGGGATATTATAGTAATTTAACATTCAAGTTAACAGTTCATGCTTTTACGGTAACTAGTTTTTCGATACGTGCGTTACACGTGATTACCAATTCAGAAAATATATGTTATAGTAAATAGTATTGCTTATTTAATCGAAGATTTAAATAATAAGCTTGGCACAAAATTATATTGCAGATTATTTTATGAATGCTCAATGTGGATTGTCATATATATCTCTTATTCATGTGAACCTATGAAGATGATGAATGAAAACTTTTATTAGTTAAATGCAATAATGTATATATTTATTTCAATTTGATGAGGTTCAATCTTGTAATTAGTCGTATCTCACTAATATTACCTATAGACGATATTTGTTGTGCATTTTCTTGTCATCTAACCAGATGTGTTTTGCAAGTGTATTCCATATTAAACTGTTTAAATGTCATATGAACATGTTAAGACAACAACCAAATTTTATTTTTTAGAACTGTTTTTTGTACACATTAATTTTTATTTTATAAGTTATAACATAATAGATGATGTTCTTGTTGTTGGCTCTCATATTTAACTTCTCGATTGACTGTGTACATAAATCATAGATAGTTATCTGACTGTCTATAGCTAACTAAGAAAAGTTTTCTTTTTTTTTTACCGAAAAAACTAAAAATTAAAATTAAATAATATATTATATCTGTGAAATAATATATATAATCACTTGTTTATCTTACACCTAACAAAGATATAGTTCATATACTTGTAAACGATTTTCAATTTATTCAACTAAGCATGATTCGTCTAAGGAAAAATAACAACACCATGGTATCACAGATATAGGGGCGGTATAATAATATGAAAAATAATTGGTCAAAGATTAATATAAGGAAAGATGAAAGATATAAATAATTAATGTAATAACTATGAGAATCCATAATATTATAGCTAAAGAATGTAAAAGAGGGTGAATAACGTTTGCAATTTTTAGTAATAACTAAGAGAATTTATAATGTTATAACTAAAAAATTAGTGTGCAATAATTGAATTTCTAATAAATTTTATACTAACATAAATAAATAGGACTTTTAATTAATGTTACTATTTTTTTTATAGTTATTAGATTTTAATTTAGTGTAGGGACAAAATGAAAATGTTTATTCCATATTACTAAATATAAAATTTATTTTGTAAATGATAAATTTAAATGATTCATATATATTCACATATTTTCATATTTGTTGTGAGTTTTTTTTTTTTAAAAAAGAACTCAAAATATTATAAAATAATATATATTGAAGTTAGAAGATGTTGTTAGCTTTATAATACATTCGTGCATTAATGAAAATATTTCTCTCATTAAAATTAGTTATTAAATAAATAATAAAAATTAAACTAATACAAACTTCAACTGGCATTATTACAAGTCATGTGAACTTTTCTTTATCTAAAATACTCAAATTTTAAGAAATAGTAAATAAGTAAAAACAAAATGGAAATATTTATATAGTAATAACTATTTTGTAGCAAACTACCTGACAATCTAAATCACTTAAGTAGAATTGATAAATAAAGTCATTTTTTTGTCTTGAGCATCAAAAACACAAATCGTGACAATTATCTAACTATTAAGAAGTCTAATAATTTTGGTAAAAGTTATTCAGAAGCATATAACTACATCACAAGAAAAATTGTTAACAAAAACAAATGAATTTAGACTACATCATGTTAACTTCATATATTGGAACATTACATACTAATGTATATATTAAGTAAAAAAAATTATTATTATATCATCAAAATTATTTTCCTCAAGTACTTGATGTTATGGAATATAAAATCTTAGGATAGAACGATTTACTTCATCAGAATAGCGGTACCTCATATTCCGCTAAACTTTGAACCCACTCAATGTCAATAAATCACACTAATTTTTTTAAAATGCAAGAAGAAGAAGAGTAGAAGATTAAAAAAAACTGTGTTGGTGTGATATATGTTTGTAATTTCTCATTATAATGCATGCATGTATGCGAATGTTGCATTATTTATCACCCTAATCGTAAATGAGGACAATTGAATAATTGTATGCCATGAATCACCTCTTGTTGTATGATTGTGAGAATATACATTATGATTGTGATTGTGGTTTTCTTATTGGATCGGTTACCACGTTCTGGAATAAACATTGGATCGGTTGCCACGTTCCGGCATAAACATGGGATCGGTTGCCACGTTTCGGCATAAATATGGGATCGGTTGTCACGTTTTGACATAAACATTGGATCGGGTACCACGTTCCGGTATGCTAACAGTTTGGGTGTGGGTTCCATGAAAGGACCATTGAATTGGATTCCGTGAGAGGACCATTGAATTGTGTTGTGTATCCTACTTGTGATGATTACGTTCATATCTAATGATGATTGATATTGGAAGACTGTATGTTGCTCTAAATTGATAACCAATGTGTATTATTGAGAATGTGTGATGCTACATTGATCCTGAAAAGATGACTAATATTGTATATGTTCGGTAAATGCCTGTTTTATAATGTTATGGTTACTTGCATGTGTTTTACTTATTGGGATAGCCACGTGATCCTACCAGTACACTATGGTTGTTTACTGATACTGCACTTGTTTGTTCTTTGTTGAGTACAGGGCATTTTCAGGGGGCTATTGATAGACCTCAGCTAAGTGACTATTGAGCGTGACCGGATTCAAGGGTGAGTCAATTGTTTCAGGATGCCATGGATCTTTCTTGTTTAAGTCCACTCTTTTCGGACTTTGACTTTTGTTTAAGGTGTTGTTTAGTTTCGGGGTTGTCCCCCTTGTTCTTAGACTTGTCGTTAGTAGAGTTTTGGTACATTGACTTTCAGGTTCTAGGGGTTGTTTTTCCGCATTAGTTTGGTTAGTTAATTGTTTAAACCTTGGAGTTTATGGGGACTCCATTTCTATAGTCATTTAAACCTATTTTTGTATCTTTAAATGCCTTAGTGTTCATAAAATTTGTTTGTTTTGGTTGTAGTAATGGTTCTTCCACCGAAGGGTTTGTGTGGGTGTCAATCACGACGGTCTAGATCGTGACAAAATTAGTATCAAAGCCCTAGGTTCGTTGATCTCAATGTACCAAAACGAGTCTAGTAGAGTCTTGCGGAACGGTACGATGACGTCCTTACTTTTCTTCGAGAGGCTATAGGACTTCAGGAAAAACTCACTTCTTTTTACTCCTTCGTGCTATGACTTGAATCCAATTGGTATCTGGGTGATACAAATTGGTATCTTTCCTCCTTTACTCTATGGTCCGAGCTAGAGCAACAACAACGGTAACACCATCTCTAGCAAGAGAGGATGTGTATAGACTACCGACATGTGAATAGGGTCACCATTCAGAACAAGTATCCATTACCTCGGATGAATGACCTTTTTGACCAATTGCAAGGTGCATCAGTTTTCTCTAAGATTGATTTAAGGTCTGGTTACCATCAGTTAAAGGTTGAGACGGTTAAGAATTGGGTTCAACCAAGTTCTATGATTGAAATTAGCAGTTTTGTGGGGCTCGCTAGCTACTATTGTCGCTTGTGGTATGAGTTGAGTCCGATTGGTATCTCAACGAAGTGAACTAGATGCAGTAGTCCGGACTGAAGGGCACAAGCAAGTTAATTGGAACTGAGAAGGTTCTAATTGGTATCTGACCCTAGGGGACGTATAAGGCATAGATGATCAGTAATGGTCGTTTATGGAACAACTAATTAAAGAATTTGGACCTGTCTGCAAGTTGTAACTGCTTGAGTGTCGTGAAACTTGTTGTGAAAAGAAAGTCATCACGAGAGTAGGTACAAGGGTCTAGATAAATTACGATGTTGTTCGTAAGCGAGAAATTTGGACGTGCGTTCTGACCAACTGATAACTGTGTGAGAGTTTGGGTGTATCCTGGGATATGTGTGTGGTAGTGTTGAAACGATGTAAAAGGATTCTAAAGTGCGTCCTCATTGGGTTGACTCAGGGTAGGCAACGATTATCCTAGCTAAGGGGATTGAGTACTCTAAAAATGTTTGTGTTGAACCTTTGGGGGAAATTGGGAAAGAAAAGAACCCCAGAAAAATTATTGGCAGGGATTCTGTTTCTGTTATGGCCGTTGGGGCGGGATTTCTCCCGCCAGAGCGGGACAGGGAGAGATAGAATCTTAGCCCTGTCTCCCATGTTTTCCCCTAGTCACAATTATGGACCCTGAATCGTACCCGAACTAACCCCCGCGATCTAATTCAGTGTTCAACAATCGAATATAAGTCATAAGGTGTGTTAAAATTATGGAGAACCTGGGAATATGAGGAGGAAATCAGCGAGGCCGTGGAGGTCGGGGAAATGGTAATGCAGGTAGAAGAGTAGTGCAGCCAGGCAAAGAGGTTGTCCGTCAAGATGACAGGGCTCAGTCTTATATTTTTTGGGTAAGACCGAGTTTGAGGGTGTGATGCAGTGTTCACAAGTGCTACTCTCGTCTGTGCTTGGATGGCTATTGTTTTGTTTGATCGGGTTCTACTTATTCGTATGTGTCAGTTCAATTACCTTGGGCTTTGATGTGGTTTGTGATATACTTGATGCCCTCATCCATGTTTCTACCCCAAGTTGAAGAGTCAGTCATAATCACCCATGTGTATCGTGTTGTCCTGTTGTGGTTATGGATTTTTCAGATTTGGGTTGATTTGGTTATGTTGGATATGACTGACTTGATATAATCTTAGGCATGACTTGGTTGTCCCCCTATTATATCAGGCTTAATTGTAATACTAAGTCAATAACTCTAGAGATCCCTAGTAGGAAAATATTAGAGTGGAAAGGGGTGTATAAGCCTAAGCTAGCTAAGATCATATCCTTCATTTGGGCTAGGAAACTGGTAGGGCAGGGTTGTTGACTTATTTGGCTCATGTTCGGGATGTTGAGGTTGAATCCCCCTCTATTGAGTTTATTCCTGTGGTGTCAGAATTGAGAGAGCTTAAAGCTCAAATCCAAGAGCTTCTTGATAAATGGTTCATCCTTCCTAGTGTTTCCAAGTGGAGTGCTCCTGTTTTGTTTGTTAAGAAGGAGGGTAGTATGAGGACTGATGATTTTATCTTAATCCATAAGGGAGTGGATTAATATTAGAATGACAAGCTTATGGATAAAGAAAGTCCCAATGAGTCTACTTGGGTGAAGAAAATTGAAGTATTTTAGTAAAAAAAAATGTGTATAAATTGGGTTAGTCCTCTGAATTTGATGAGTATACCTGAGTTTAAGGTGTCGTGTTGATGAAAGGTTGGCTTCGTAGTGATAGTCAGGGATGACTGAGCATAATGGTAATAAGAGTTTGTAGTGGATTGTGATGGGTTGCAAATATATAATGAGATTGTTGATTAAGCAAATTTTGTATAGTAATTATGACTTGCGAGTACCTAAGGTTATGGTTTTCTAATATTTGGTGAGTAACGTGGTTGTATAGAAAGTTTTAAGAGATGGTGGGACACCACTCGAATATAATTTTAAAGAGCTAGAGTTATAATGAAGAAAAATAGTGGGATGTAGTACAACTTTTAGA
>NW_006238941.1:1944560-1950806 GCF_000226075.1 Solanum tuberosum | reverse complement strand
CCCATGAATTCATAAAAAAATTCAAGGTACAAGCTAATGTTGATAGAGAAAGGGATTGTGTTATATGGTGAAAATTACAATTCATATTTTCATTGTGAGTCTACATTCATGGTGATGTATTTGTCAAGGTATGAATTGGCAAGGTGAGAAATGATCAATTGTATCTGGTATTGAGCATTTGAAAGGACTTATACCTGGGGTGAGTCGTAAGTTTACTACTATTAATTGTTAAGTACCTAAGAAAGGTTTCATTTTTAAAAGTGTTGGTTTATAATAAGGTAAAAGGTCGGAGTGTTTATGATGGTTGTTAGTGTTGTGAGTATGATTCACTAGCTATGCTCTAGTGTGTTTTCACTTTTGTGGGTGGATCCCTAGTGGTGGATCAGGGGTACCAAATCCTGTGATGTTCTCTTGGTTGAGTGAGAAGATTTGGTTATTTCGAATGATATAATTGGTGTTGTCTTGGAGTTGTTAAAGTATTTTAGTGGTTCTACATGTACCACCTTGCTTATGAGAATTTATATAAGAGCTACCATGTGTGTTTGTGGTTGTCAGGCAATCTTAATAATCCTCTAGTCGTCAAGGTCATGTATCGATTATGTGTGGTTGAATGTGGGGATCATTGAGTCCAATTCTACTGTTCTTAAGAGGTAATCTACAATTACTAAATCTAGCGTTTCAATAATGTTGTTGGAGGGATTGTATGCTTGGACATATCCTTCAATGTGTATCTGAATTCTAAAGATCAAATTTGTTATAACTTAAGCTCATGGAAATTTATGTTGTGGGATGGAGATATTGGTAAGAACTATGATTGTTTGGGTATTATGAGTGTGTGTTGGTTGATTCAGGTTCACTTCTATTTGTAGCGAGTATTGACTTGGAATGTTATCATGCTTATGGGAGAAAGGATTAGTCCTGATGATTGTGTCAAAATCCTTGATAACATGTGGCAGACGTGTGTATGATCAACTTTGGTGGTTATTGGGAATCGTTTTGTTGATTAGTTAAGTTTACATACAACAATATTTATCACTCGAGTGTTGAGATGACTTCATTGAGGCATTGTAAGGGAGGATGTGTAGGTATTCAATTGGTTGGTTTGAGGTTGGAGATGTGAAACCCTTAGGGTGTAATGAGATTCGGTAAGAATGGAATGTGATACAAGTATCCCCAATAATAATAATAATAATAATAATTATTATTATTATTATTATTATTATTATTATTATTATTATTATTATTATTATTATTATTATTATTATTATTATTATTATTATTATTATTATTATTATTATTATTATTATTATTATTATTATTATTATTATTATTATTATTATTAATTAAAAAATTATCAAATAACATTTCAATATCTTCATTCATCATAATTAGATACAATCATCTCAAAAATATATCATAATTAAGGTGAATTTATACTTCTTTGTTATCAGCAAGTGATATAAAATTTCTTTAGGAAAAAAAAAAAGAATATGACGTATCAATTTGAGAGCATAAAAACTCAACTCAAATAAGTCGTTAAAAACAATTGTTTTTACTATCCAAAAAAAAATAATTCCTTTTAAATGAATCAATTAAATTGAAGGCAACAGTTAAGCAAGTTTAGAGTACCTATTGAAGTTAATGATTAGATCTAAAGATAATTATAGTGGGTCTAATTAAATAATAACATATATTAAAATATTTAATTTAAAATAATTGTACATTCTTTATTGTCCCTTGATTCACCAAGGTTTATTAGTTGTTTATGATAAGTACAAAACATAGTTTCGACTCTTCTTTAGCCAACTCAACAAAAGAACAAATTATGTCGTTGATTTCAAGTCATGACACCTTCTCAACCTATCAAACACATTTTTATACAACTTAAGATGTAAATTTAAAATCATATAGTGTTAGAGACTTTAAAATCCCATAAAATTCAAAGAATAAAGTTCCAACTAAAGTTATCCAATTTTTACCTATCTAGGTGCTAAATCTCCCACTAATGGTGATCCTCTTGATATTGAATTTCTCACTGATAGGACTACACTCGATAGAGTATTAATTTACTATATTTTATCTATTATTACTTTGTGTTATACAAAACAAATGAAATTTTAATAACATGTTAGAAGTACTATTTTACTTATTGATAAAAGAAATAGAAATTCTTTTTACCCAATAGATTTTGGTGCATCAAAATTTTAAGGAGAATTATACAAATAATAATAAGGAAGAGCATATTGTGGGTCAGCAACATAAATCAGTTAATATTTAAAAAAAGTTTTGCAAATATTTTAAACATCTGCCAACAAACTATATAAAATAAAGCAACTGAAGCAATATTTTTATTCTACATGAACAAAAAAAAATGGAAGCATAGCATAACTATCAAGTTATATTGTATGACAATCACATACATTACACCTGCAATAGCCACAATAACTATAGTGAATGTTAGAAAGTAATTGGAGCTCTTGTATAAAACATGCATAGAAATAATGCAAGAGGAAATTGGTAACCCTTGTTAACAACGACTCCAAGTTGAACTATTTCAATAAATCTAAATTTTTTAAAACATTATGATAATGATAATTATAAAATTAAAGTAGAATTTTTTTTAATTATAAAAATAGACATAGTTCCCTGATGAGTGCAGGGAGCCTTTTTCATTGACCTATAGTAGATTCCATCATCATATATAATTTACTCTGTTTTGTCAGCAACCTTACAAACCTGGTGCGATGGAACCATACATTTTCTTATTCTGTAAAAATGAATTTTGAGGAAGTAACAAAACAATGAAGTGTTCAAGCCTCGGTCCTTATTTCTCAATATATAGTGTGTTAATATTGCTCCTTCATGTTCTTCATTAGAAAATTGCTCCTTTATGTTCTTCATTAAAAATATTGCCCATTCATGTTCATGAGACTGTTGATCACTCTTGCTTTTTCAATTTTCTTTAACTCTGTGGATGGATTATGAAGACGGACAAAACCACAGGTGTTTTGGCATATTATTAATTAATATACAATTTTATCTTTTAAAATTAATTACATTCAAAAACTTATCCGTTTGGATATTGATTTGGATAACTATCATTTTCAAAACATTTCAAATTTCAAAAATGAGTAAAAAAAGGAGACCTAAGATGGAGTTACGTAATTTTAATATTATTTTTTATTTTTTTTTGTAAAATTGTATCTTTTTGAGTATTAACGATTTTTATTTTATTTTCAGATTTTTAAATTAATTTTAATAATTCCATAAATTTTGCATATTTTCTTAAAAGAATTGTAGATTATTTGTTTTTATATAATGCAAATATCTATCTATATATAATAGGAGAAGAAAAAATGCCTACGTGTCAGCACCACAAAAAAAGAGAATTTAAGAATTATTAAAATTAATTTAAAATCTAAAAGTAAAAAACTAAAAATTGAAAACACTACAAAAATAATGAAAAATTCAACAGGCAGTTTTTACAGCTTTTTTTTAAAAAAAAAATCAAAAATTTACAGTTACCTTAATTGTATATATCTAGGAGAAGAAAAGATGACACATGTCAAAAGAAAATAAAAAAAGAAAAGAAGATTAAAAATTTTAAAAGAAAAAGATTACGAAAACTGTAAATATGGATAAATTTGCAATTCAAATTTACGTGAAACTTTAACTGCCATTTTTGAATAATTAAATAATTCAATTTTTTTTATCAAAGAAAAAAAAGTTACTGTTTCAGTTTTTTTAAAAAAAAATTAAATGTATAAAACGGATGGAAAAAAAAGGTACTTATCTATCTATATATATTACCATATTTATTATCTATAAAAAAATTACTATTTTGTTTTTATAAAGATTTTAAAGTAATTTTTACAATTAAACTTTTTTATTCAAAGAAAAAAAGTTACTGTTTCAGTTTTTTTTAAAAAAAATTAAATGTATAAAACGGATGGAAAAAAAAGGTACTTATCTATCTATATATATTACCATATTTATTATCTATAAAAAAATTACTATTTTGTTTTTATAAAGATTTTAAAGTAATTTTTACAATTAAACTTTTTTATTCAAAGAAAAAAAAATACTGTTTCATTTTTTTTTTTAAAAAATTAAATGTATAAAACGGATGAACAAAAAAAGTACTTATCTATCTATATATTTATTACAATATTTATATAAAAAAAAAACTAACCTACCAACATGATAAGTATTTTTTTAAAGTTTAAATTGAAATCAGTTATTTGCTCTATTTTAGCTCCTCCTTTGTAGCAAATACACGTACATGCCTCCCTTTAAATAGCGTAAAAAAAAAAAATTATATCAACGGAAAAATTGTAGGCAACAAATCTACATTTTTTAAAATTTGAAATCAATTATAACTGCTCAATACAGTTTTAAATTTCATCATTATAGAAACATTATTATATATATATATATATACCTGCAGATCTTTTACACAATAAAGAAGCAGTAGGAATATTTGTAGGTTAATTCACCTAAGAACAAATCTTGAATTCAGTTAGTATATGCTACGGAAAGAGAATTGACCGTTAACCATTCTTCAAATTCTTGATCATTTATTTCACATACAATTTGGTAAAGTATATGTACATCGATTGATATTTTTCGTGCTTGAAGTGTTTGCACATGTATTATAAGGTACATTACATTAAATTTTACTTAATTTTCAATACTTTTTTAATCCGTAATCATCTTGAAATTGCTCTAAACTCACAAATATGCCAACTCCTATTTCTTATTGGCAACCATCTTAGAATTTATCTAATGCTAATGAAAAAAATTTTAGTGAACGCATACAATTTTTATATATAAATTTGGTTGGAATTTTTTTTTTTTATTTTTTTTTATCTAAATGAAAAAATATCATGTTAGAGATGCTATTACTTGGTTTTGATTTCTTCTCTTAAGAGTTAAAGATCATGATTCAAATTCTATTCATACATTTGAATTAAATATTTTAAGAAAATATAAAAAAAAGTTATGACTTTGAATTATGAAATAAGTTTAATTTTTAACTGTTCTTCACATTTACAACTTCTACATATATAATAGCTTTCTTTTCAACACAGATTTTTAATGCAATAAATCATAAATTTCAAGAAATTATAGTAATTGAACTCTAGAATTTTGGATTACTCTTAATAGAGTGGATTGAGTTTTAAAATTTTGGAATGATAATGTTTACTAATCAATATACTATATTGTATTTCCGATAAGTCTATTGCATTTTGATGTTGAGAAATAGGCCTCTTGATATGACAGAAGAAATATCTGAATTAGAATTGACCAAAATAATGTAGACTTTAAATATTACATGTTCCTAAGTGATTACAATAAATCTCTCACTTTATCCGTAGATATTCATTAATTTATATATAAATTTGTTTAAAATATGAATTGGTCCCAATTAAAATTTTGAAATAACATATACACTATATGTTAAAAGAGTATAATGTATTTGAATTTTTTACCTATTCCTAAAAGTAAATTTTCTCGGGATTAGAAGAGATTAGTGATATGTTAAAAGAGTATAATGTATTTGAATTTTTTACCTATTCCTAAAAGTAAATTTTCTCGGGATTAGAAGAAATAAAATAAAAAAATAAAATAAAATATATATATAGGCTTTCAAGCACATTTTTCTAATTAAATCTATCTATCTATATATAATAGGAGAAGAAAATATGCCTGTGTGTCAGCGCCACAAAAAAAGAGAATTTAAGAATTATTAAAATCTATATATATATATAATAGGAGAAAGCGCCATAAAAAAAGAGAATTGAAGAATTATTAAAATTAATTTGAAATCTAAATATAAAAAAAAATAAAAAATACAAAAACACTACAAAATTAACTACGTGTCAGCACCACAAAAAAAGAGAATTTAAGAATTACTAAAATTAATTTAAAATCTAAAAGTAAAAAACTAAAAATTGAAAACACTACAAAAATAATGAAAAATTCAACAGGCAGTTTTTACAACTTTTTTTAAAAAAAAAATCAAAAATTTACAGTTACCTTAATTGTATATATCTAGGAGAAGAAAAGATGACACATGTCAAAAGAAAATAAAAAAAGAAAAGAAGACTAAAATTTTTAAAAGAAAAAGATTAGGAAAACTGTAAATAAGGATAAATTTGCAATTCAAATTTACGTGAAACTTTAACTGCCATTTTTGAATAATTAAATAATTCAATTTTTTTTATCAAAGAAAAAAAAGTTACT
>NW_006238941.1:1919133-1944441 GCF_000226075.1 Solanum tuberosum | reverse complement strand
AAAATCTACGGTTACAAAAGTTGTTTAAAAAATGCATTAATTTTAATTCTAGACAGAAAATAAAAACGCATCCAACTAAATAGGGAAAAAATGTATTCAACTAAATATTATTAAATTTTTGAATTTTGAATTTGAATGGGAAGTTATGATTCATCTTTTAAAATTTGAATTAACAACTAACTTTATTTTAGATAAAGCCAGATTTCAATCTATTTTATTCTCTAAATTCTTTTGCACCTATTCTTCAATCCTTCAATCAAGTTTTTTTTTTTGTTCAATCTTCAATCATGTTCGTTCATTGGTTATACATTATTCATGGAGGCAACACTTAAATAAATATATATGTGCTCAATTTGCTTACCAATCAGACTTTAATATGATTTGATTTGATTATAATCTATCAATAATTTGTGTTATTTATTAGAAAAGTTTTTATGCATGGTAAATTATTTTATTGGAATTTATGATTGTCATGAAATGATTTTACATATATATTGGACGCTAATTTCCTTTTTCTGATTGTAGGTTGCTTAGTCAAACAAATAACTTTTATAATGAGATTAAAAATTTACTTTCAGATAAATTTATTTCTGGACAATCAATAAACTTTGAGGACAACAATCTGGAATCAAACAATAGAAGAAGCATTAGCCATTATACTTATAAATTGAATCTTATAATTCCATCTATACAAATTCATATTAGTATATTCAACTTTATAACTATTCTTCATTATTTTTAAATTTATAAACCGTTTTTACAATTTACCAATTATTAGTTATTTTGAATTTGAAGGTATTGCAAGATAATTGAATACAATTTTAAAAGTGGGTTTAATTTAATGAGTTTGAGTTCTAGATAACTACTCAACAAGATTGTTCTATCGCTTTATTAAGTTATGGATTTATTTGGATAATAATATTTGTATTCTTATCATATTTATAGGCAAAAAATTATTAATATATTGATAAAAACAATTCCTATAGAATTTACTGAATCATAAAATATTAATTTACGAATAACGTATAACATATTTTAAAAATATTCATTTGATTTGTGCAAAAAAATTCTATTTTATTGATATATTGATAAAAACAAATCCTATAGAATTTACCGAACCATAAAATATTAATTTACGAACAACATATTTTTAAAATATTCATTTGATTTGTGCAAAACATTTCTATTTTAGATATTTAGGGTTGAAAGTGGATTAAAATTTTAAATTGTGACAGTGTTTTAATGTCATTATTTATATTTAGACACATAAATCATGTTTTGGATTGATTGTTACCAATAAATGTTCTCCCTAGCTCTTTGTTAAAATTGTTATACAAAGGATGAAGGAATATGAATTCAATAATCCTATTATTATTTATTTATTGAGAAACAATATAGTAGATGAAAATTTTAAAGTTAATATGATTTAATATCCTCCTATTAATAGGTAATACACTAAATTAAAAGATTCAAATTAATAGTAAACAAATGCATATAAAAGGATTTTTAAAAAATGCACACAAAAGGATAATATGGATTATGTGAGGATATTTGTGATTTTTATTAATTTGTAAATAAATAAAGTAAATAATTTTATAATTATAATTATTGTTAAAAAATTTAGTAAATGAACTAAGTTTATATATTGTATTGTTTTTATATAGAGATAGTGTGAGGTAGTTATTTATTCGGAGAAGCATTTCAATTAGTTATTTATACAATTTATCAAAATTATGATATAATCCGCGCAACGCGCGGGCACGTATACTAGTTAAAGAAAATAGGATGGAAATTCTTGTTTTTAGAATTTTTTAAAATTATTTTTAAATGAAAGAATTGATTAATATTTTTTCAATTTTTTTCTTCAAATGTAATAAATGGTTTTTTTTTAAATGTAATAATTGATTACTTAACTATTTTTTTGAAAAAAAAATGTTATTAGTATTTTGTTATGTTAAAAGAAATACAGTTTGTGAAGTTTGTTTTATGTTTGACATATTTAAATAAAAAATAATATAAAAATGTAAAGTTTAAATAAAAAGTTTGAACTAATTAAATATCCGAAACGGTGTATTTATTTAAAAATATTAAATCCTAATTTTTTGCTGTTGACAGTTGGCTTTTAACTGGAAAAATTTACATTTTAAAAAATATTTTAAAATCAAAATTTTGAAGAACAGAAAGATGCAGTTTTTTTAGTAATTGCTGACATGTGGATTTTTTTAAAAAAAAACTTATTATTATTTTTAAATTGACTTTTTAAATACTGAAATTTTGAGATTAATTGTGGCGCTGACATGTGGCGTTTTTTCCTCTCCTTTTATATATAGATAGATATTAAAAAACTTAAAAATTATTTCTTAATCATCCATCTATTTTTCAATTTTAAAAGTCCAAAAGTTATTGTTCATTAATATAATGATTTAGTGATAATTTATTATGTAATACTCTAAAACTATATACGCGTTACCCTTTCTTCTTGCATAATTTATTTTTGTTAAAAATCTTCAAACAATTTCATTACCACATTTAAGAGTCATTACTTTTCATTAGTCTTTCTTTCGGTATCGGATGTTTTAGCATCACTATATTACTCTCTCTCTCTCTCAACCTCAACATCCAAAGCCATCATCTTGAGATATTAAAAATAAATAATTAAATAAAGAAAAAAAGGTCAAGACAACAAAGATAAATATGAATAGAGGTCATATTGTCATATTACCCTAGATGCATAACTAAAAATTATAATTAAAAAATATGAATATTAAAATGCACATTATATATATATATAGAGAGAGAGTCGAATTCAGGATTTCAAGAAAACGAGTGCACCATTACTTTAAAGATAAGATCAAAAAATTTATAATAACAATAACTAAGCAAGAAATACATAAAAATTACATTACCACAAAAAATATCATCAGTTTACAATTGTACTCGATTATTTAGCTATTGATGATTTCCTATTATAAGTAATGACAAGATTTTTTTATATGTAAACCCTAAAATTAAAGTGATATATATATATATATATATATATCTTTTTTATTATTATTATTTTGTTAGTTTGTTTATTAAAAAGACAAATCGTAAACTAAAATTACATTAAACTTTGACAATGATGATTTCTCTAGATTCTTGACTTGAAGTTGGAGACTTGAAGCTTCTTCTTTGTGTGGAAAATAAAGGAAAAATCTTTTTGGCCAGAATGATATTTTATCTATGTTATTTTAACTTTTTAAATATTTTTACCCTTTTAACTTTAATCCATTTTAACTAAAAATTTGAAAAAAGATCAGTTTATTTTAAATTAAAAAAATATTCTAGTTTTTTTTATTTTCTAGCCAAATTTTCTGGCCATTTAGTACTTCCCGAAAATAAAAAATAAATTTGAAGAGAGAAGAGAAATATTGTTGAAATTTGAAACTTGAAAAGTGGGTGGGAAGGAAACTTTTGAAGACTTTGACTTAAAAACTTTCAGAATTTAGTTTGTTTTTTTTATAATGAAAAACGTGTTTTTAGTTAATAAAAATAAATTAAAGCAAATTAGGGTTGGCTGGAATCGAACCTGCGACCTTCGTGTTGAAATCTCGCAATCATACCAGTGAACCATCCAGCCATCTTGAGAATGGGTTCCACAAGTTTTAATTTAATATATTCTTTAATAATTATAGAAGTAATATATCGAGTTTAGTCGGATGACCACTGGTTTCGGTGACCCAATTTTTATACATAAATTTGCCCATATATATATATATACTAGATTTTCGACATGTGCGTTGCACGCGATTATTAATTCAGAAAATTTAAGCGAAGATTTGAATAATAAGTTTTGCACAAAATAATATTGCAGATTCTTTTGTGAATGTTCAATGTGGATCGGCACATATATCTCATATTCACACGAACCTATGAAGATGGTTAATGAAATTTTTTATTAGTTAAATGCAGTAATGTATATATTTATTTCAATTTGATGAGGTTCAATCATGTAATTAGTCGTATCTCACTAATATTACCTTATAGACGATATTTGTTGTGTATTTTTCTTGTCATCCAACCAGATGTGTTTTGCACGTGTATTCCACTTAATCTGTTTAGATGTCATATGAACATGCGGATAACAACTACATTTTATTTTTTATAACTATTTTTGTATATTAATTTTTATTTTATAAGTTATAACATAATAGGTGTTCGTTTTGTTGGATCTCATAATTGACTTTTCGAGTGTCTGTGTACATAAATCAAAGATAGTTATCTGACTGTCTATAGTTAACTGAGAAAAAATTCCTTTTTTTTTTACCGAAAAAATCAAAAATTAAAATTAAAGAATATATTCTATCTATGAAATCATATATATTATCACATGCTTATCTTACACCCAACAAAGATATAGTTCATATACTTGTAAACAATTTTCAACTTATTCAACCAAGCATGATTCTTCCAAGGAAAAATAACAACACCGTGTTATCACATATATAGGGGGGTTTAATAATATGAAAAATTATTGGTCAAAAGTTAAAATAAGGAAAGATGAAAGATAGAAATAATTTATGTAATAACTATGAAAATTCATAATATTATAACTAAAGAATGTAAAAGAGTGTGAATAACATTTGCAATAATTAGTAACAACTAAGAGAATTTATATGTTATAACTAAAGAATTAATGTGCCATAGATGAATTTCTAATAAATTTTGTACTTGCGTAAATGAATAGGACTTTTAATTAATGTTACTTTTTTTTTAATAAATATTAGATTTTAATTCAGTGTGGGAACAAAATGAAAATGTCTATTCCATATTACTGAATATAAAATTTATTTTGTTAATGATAAATTTAAATGATTCAAATATATTTACATATTTTCACATTTGTTGTGAGTTTTTTTTAAAAAAAGAAACTCGAAATTTTTTAAAATAACATATTTTTAAGTTAGAAGATCTTGTTAACTTGATAATACAATTGTGACTTTATTTTCAAACAAAACAAACAATATAATATCAAGGACTTGTGAAATAAAAAAAAAAATAGTATACAAAATGATGGTAGTAGAACAAGTCTTTTTTTCTGAAATAACATGGGAAGCACCACGCTGCTTTGAACATTTATCATCTTCATCAATCTTCACAACAATTGTTTTAATATTATGAATTACTCAATGGATGGGGTAAGATTAACAAATTATAGAGACAAAATTTGGAGAAAACATTCATAGGTAAGACCACCTTTTTCTTCACCTTGGCCCAATTTAATCATATATATATATATATATTTGGATTAATGAATATATATATCTCATAAAATAGATATTAAATAAATATTAAAAATTAAACTAATATAGCCTTCCACTGGCGTTATTAGAACTCATATGAACTTTCTTCGTCGAAAAATATGGAAATATTAAGAAATAGTAAGATAGTAATACAAACGAGCAATGTTTACATAGTAATAACAATTTTAAGGTTCTGATAAAAAAAATAAATTAAAGCAAACTTCCTGACAATTTAAATCACATAAGTAACATTGATAAATAAAGTCATTCTTTTGTCTTGAGCATCAAAAAAGCAAATCGTGATAATTCTCTAGCTCTTGAGAAGTTTAATAATTTTTGACAAAAATATTCAGAAAAATATATCTACATCACAAGAGAATGAATTTAGACTACAATAAAAATTAAACTAATACAAATTTTCACTGGCTTTATTATAAGTCATATGAACTTTTCTTCGTCAAAAATATTGAAATATTAAGAAATAGTAAATCTATAAAACAAAAGGGTAATGTTTATATAGTAATAACTATTTCGAAGCAAACATCCTGACAATCTAAATCACATAAGTAACATTGATAAATAAATTCATTCTTTTGTCTTGGGATTCAAAAAAATAAATCGTGACAATTTTCTAACTCTTGAGAAGTTTAATAATTTTGAAAAAAGATATTCAGAAGCATCTATCTACATCACAAGAGAAATTGTTAACAAAAACAAATGAATTTAGACTACAATAAAAATTAAACTAATACAAACTTCAATTGGCGTTATTACAAGTCATATAAATTTTTCTTCGTCGAAAATACTTAAATATTAAGAAATGGTAAATTAGTAAAATAAAAGGGCAATGTTTATATAGTAATAACTATTTTGAAGCAAATTTTGTGACAATCTAAATTACATAAGTAACATTGATAAATAATGTCATTCTTTTGTCTTGAGCATCAAAAAATAAATTGTGACAATTCTCTAATTTTAGAGAAGTTTAATAACAATAAAAATTCTACTAATACAAACTTCAACTGGCGTTATTACAAGGCATATAAACTTTTCTTCGTCAAAAATACTTAAATATTAAGAAATGGTAAATCGGTAAAACAAAAGGGCAGTGTTTATATAGTAATAACTATTTTGAAGCAAATTTTGTGACAATCTAAATTACATAAGTAACATTGATAAATAATGTCATTCTTTTGTCTTGAGCATCAAAAAAACTAATTGTGACAATTCTCTAACTCTTGAGAAGTTTAATAATTTTTGAAAAAGATATTCAGAATCATGTATCTACATCACAAGAGAAATTGTTAACTAAAATAAATCAATTTAGACTACATCATGTTAAGAAATTATTATATCATCATAATTATTTTCCGCAAGTACTCGAGGTTAAGGAATATACCCTCTTAGGATAGAAAAATTTACTTCATCAAAATAGTGATACCTCATATTCCGCTAAACTTCGCACTCACTCAACAACAATAAATTACACGAATTTTTTTTTTAAATGCAAGAAGAAGTGTAGGAGATTAAAAAAATTGTAGGTGAAAAATGAGAGGAAACCCCTCTATTTATAATCAACAAAGGATAGTATGAACAAATATTTTTTGTGTCTTATCTGAAAAGTCAAAACCTTTCCAAGAAGTCACAACCCTTTCGAATAGTCACAACTTATTGAAAAAATCATAGCTCTTTAGAAAAGTCACTCTTTAAAAAAGACTCAACTCTTTGAAAAAATCATAACTCATCGAAAAATCACAATTCTTTGAGAAAAGTCACAACTTAAATTAGGAATATTATAGTAATTTAACGAGTTCATGCTGGTTAGATCAAGAATGCTATTTACCAATATCAACCTCCTAATTGCATGTTACAATTATAACTTGGGACAAATAAATGTCATTAACACGTGTTAATAAACAAAAGCCTGATTAGAGAATTTTGTACTGATTGAAACAAGTTGTTCACATTTAACATTCTTCCTACAAAATAAATTAAAAAAATTCTAAAGATTAATATTTAACTTTTTATTAGCCAGAGAAGCACGGATGAATACACTAATTAATAGAGACAGTAGAGAAAGGCAGAAAGCTTCTGCAGTTCTGCTGCTGTGTTGCATAGCGTTAGTAGCCACTGCAACTGGTAAATTGTCCACAGCTTGGATCAAACTTACAAATTCAGCAGTAAATCCCAAACAAGATACCATGACCTAAGGCAATAAAAGATCACAACCAAAGCAACAAATAATCACCATTTATAATTTAATCCTTGTACCATCCCACAATGTAAATAATTCCAATATGACTGGACCAAAACTGTGACAAGAGTGTCTCCCTGACGACCCTTGAGCTTAAAACTCATTTGATGACAAAAAAAAACTCAGCAAACCGTGATCACCAACAGTCCTATCCTTACTGAAGGAGGACTCAAATGCAACACTTTTACTATACACACTCTACAAAAAGAGGAAAGGGTTTCCCGCCTTTGCTCACTCCTTCATCCAAAGTGACAACAGGCTGATGCATGACCTCAAAAGCCCAAATGAATAATGTTTGCAAGAAAGAATTAATAATCAAATATTTGAAACCCACCAAGCTTCAGCCTAGCAACTTCCATTGCATTGGAGATTGTCATGATCCAAAACACCTATGATGATAGAATGGATTGCAGTGCTATCTGCTGCTGAGGCTGCAAGGAAGACCATGTTGAGGCCAGAGTGGCTGGTGGTAATGTTTGCTGAAGCTGCCTCAGCAGATTAATCATCCTACTGGCTGTTTGCTCAGTAGCAAGGTCCTTACCAGTACATAGAACCTACAGAACAAGCATATACGCATTTACACAATGGCAATGGTTAAATGAAAATCAATATGATCAAGTGAAATTCAAAAGGACAATCATGTTACTTGAGGGGGGAAACGAACCCCAAAAAGAAAAAGAGAAGAAAAGCATTTCACTGGAGCCCCTAAATAAAGAGATCAGGGAGCAGGAACCACAACTTGAAATTTCAATCCAACCACTGGTTCAACATGGGGAATCTGGTTTAAGACTGCTACCTTATTTTACCAAAGATACTTGACCTATACAAGAAGCTTTAATAACTCACCTCAGCAAAAACTGATACAATTTTTGGAAGGTACTGATTGTTAGGACCCAGAAGATCTACATCTGACCTGCAAGCAGAACAATATGGTAATATGTAAAGACTAGATAAGACATTAAAACATCATATATGTCAGCAAGTTTGAATTAATGCAGATTGGTGAATGTCAAAACATGTCAAGATGACTCAGCTCAACCACCCATAGATCAAAGAAATATTCAACTGTTACATACACTGGGTTAGTGACAAAAATCACACTTTATTAGAAGGTAAGATCAAAGAAACATTCAACTGTTACATAAACTGGGTTGCTGACAAAATCACACTTTATTAGAAGGTATATCAGGCTCCTTCTAAATATTGGAAAGAAATAGCTTGGGATTCACATAACTGAATCCGTCTAGCTTGGGATTAAGGTGCAGTTGTTGTCATTGCATAATCAAACTTGATCGCAGATATGATCAACCAAACTGTTATAAACCGCCTAAGTGCCCGTTTTCTGCTATGATCACAATTCACATAGCTCCATTGGGACTGCTATAAACAGCCTAGGTGCCCGTTTGGATTGGCTTATTTTAAGTGCTTTCAAGTCAAAATAGATTTTAAGCACTTTTGGAGTATTTGGGTAAATTCAAAAAGTGCTTATAACTTATAAGCACATTAAAATGACAAAAATAAGCCAAAAGTCCCATAACAGAAAATTGCTGAAAATAAGTTGGACAATATACTGTTTGACAGACCCAAAACAATAGCTGGAAAATGCATGGCTTGTTCATAAAAATTTGAAAAATAGAGGTTGATCTCTATTCAGATCTTTCCACCGTCTCTAAGGCAAGAGAAAAGGCCAAAGGATAAAGAGAAAACTCATATAATACCTTTCAACCATTGAACAGAGTTGATCATGAACAACCTTGGCCTCGATCAGGTCACCTTTTATAGGCAGGCAATTCAACCAAGCAGGAACAACCTGACAAAAGTCATAAAAATAAGAACTTTGAACAATTACAACAGGGTACTTAATTGGTTCATGAAGTCCGTGCCAAGGACTTTGAGGACTAAGGACAGAATTTGCTCATGTTGGAGATGAAGATTGTGTAGGAAAGGTGAAAAACATCAAATCTTCAAAAGCTTTTCATATCATTTATTTATCAGAGGGGTTCAATTTGTCTCCGTTATTCGAGGAAAAGAAGAAGATGGAGAAGGTACAGTTGAGATTTGCAACAACAAAGCCAGCAAGCAGTGTGATTTCGAAGGTCGAGGAAGTGGCTAAAACATCAAAATTCAGCTAAAGGAGGAGTGTTATAGTGTTAGATTGCAGGGGGAAGAGAGTGGGAGGAAAGGAAAATTAGGAGATTTTTGCTGATATATTTGCTGTGACACATTCTTTTCTGGTTATGGAGGTGAAGAAAGCTAGTCTCTACGTGCAAAGGCTACATATGTTAGATAAATTTTGACATGCGAGCACATGCACAATCTAGGACAGACTTGAAAAAAGCAAGCGCACTTATACTCAGGAAAGTACAGAAGCTAAAGACCAAAGAGATTCAAAGATAAACTGATGATTGATCTAGATTTGCTTCCACAACTCCAATATAAAAGGAAAACAATATGAGTTTTTAATGAAAACATTTTACAGCCCGTCCAATAGTTATTATTCAGTATAGTAACTCCATCTGTGTATGATGATAAATAAAGGTAGGAGTTACAAGCACTTGAGAAAATCACAAAAGAAATAATTATACTCTTTATGATTTGATGCAAGCACTGAAAGTTGAGTACTCCATCGAAGACATATCACAGTTATGAACATACAAGCAAATCTCACAAAAAAGACGCTCGGTGTGGAAGAATATACCTGGGCTGAGTCAATACTGTCGCGATGAAACTGACATATCTTCCCCAGTGCTGAAACAGCATTATCATATGCCATAACATTCTCAGGTTGAAGAGCATTGGGATGCCCTATAACTACGTTGAGCCTTGATAGAGCCTCTGAATAATTAGGGTCATAAAATGAAATTGAGATAAGAACACAATACCCCCATCGAAAATCTGAGTAAATAGTGAGAAAGGAATAGTTTAAACACCATGGTCAACTATATTGTACCTCCAACAAGAGGTTTGATAACAGAACCCCCATATTCTGCACATACCCCAAGTCCATAAACAGCAGCCTGAACAAACCATTATTCGGATTTCAGATAAATCTAACAGCACGTGCAACTTGTCTGAAAAATGCTACAACCATTAAACATATACAAACCTGCCGGACATCCGGGCTTTCGTCATTGCATGCTTCCAAAAGGAAAGGAAGATATGTGTCATAATACCTATTTTGCACAGGTAAAAACAGCCAAATTATTACTTGAATACTGGCAGCTCGGTTGAGATAAAGCCAAATAAATAGACTTACTTAAGAGCTGCTTCACGGCACTGCTCAGCAATGTCATCAAAAATACAAATTGCAATTCTCCTTTCTTCAGCTGTTTTATCCTTGCCCTTGATGGACGTGGGAAAAAGATCAAGGAAAAATAGAGTTATTCAACGAAATGCAAACAGCATACAAGATGAGAGTTGTATCAAATTACATGAGGTGATCCTTACCCACATAGGCATTAGATAAGATGACAGTTCATCAAAGAATGGCAAGAAGACTGCCTTGAACGTCTTAATCAATGTGCCCAATATTTCACCAACCTGATCAAAAGAGACAATGAGATTCGAGAAGTCAGACATATAATAGATTCCAGCATTTGAGATTTTTATCAAGATACACCACTTCAACTCATCTATGAACTTAATCTTATGCTAAACATACTTGGTCAAAAACTTCTTCTTCTTGCTCATTTTCCTCCTTGAGCAACTCACTTTCCTCTGCATCGAAGTCTTCAGCTTTAGCCCTCTCTGCACGTTCTCGTTTCCTACTTGAACTGGCTGTGATAACCTGTTTTATCTCATCCACAATGCTTCGGACCTGACCTTCATCCAGGAGTGGTCCAGAGATCTGGAAAAAACAGCAGAGCAAGATTCTTAGTAAGATTAAACATCTTATGTCCCAAATGGAATACTGAAAGAATCATATATTTCAAGATGCATTCAGTCCCTATGCAAGTTCAAAAATCATTTCACAGGTTTCTAGTCATTACTTCTGGAATTCATGCTCTGGGTCTCCTAGTTCTCATGCCTTGATAGTCTGCAATCCACTTCTCTTCAATAGTTGATGAATTTTTCAAGCACATTATTACTTCTCTGAATAATTGTTAAGCTACAGAGAACCATTTCTAGCTGTTTTTTAAATGGTGGTGGCCAGGCCACCATTATATAATGATATCTAACTTGTTTTGCACTTGTTTAGTATGATAATGATATGAAATGAGCTTAAATGAAGAAGAGGGGATTCATATAGCCAATCACAACTTGATTGGGACTGTGATTGGGACTACGGCATAGTAGCAGTTGTTCTTGTTGATCTCGAGGGCCAGCTAGCATGCACCTGAATACTCCGCTTCTAGCTTTGACTAAACCAATGTGATAATATAATTTGATAAATGGAACCTAATGAAACATTCAAACACCATAGCCTCAATGGCAAGTGAGCTGTCTAGATTTGCTTTTCATTTGGAAACGGGACATTGGGGGTGAGGGCAGAGAGGCTCTACGATATAAAGCCTCTTTTTTCCATCAATCTAATATCAAGTTGAAAGAACTGCGAGTCACATATGCTGCCTGCACTAAGTTCTCTATCAAGGTCTTCTGTAGATTAGAATGTGCACCAGTCCATGTATAAAAGATATTTTAACAAGATAATTGATCATGCATGTTGCAGTACTATTGCATACAAATGAATATTTAATTTCCCATGTGAACCATTATTCATTAGGTACATGTAATAAAGCCAACAGAAAGATTTTAAATGACTACAAACAGTAAACAAAAATGGCCATATAACAACCACAATGAGAACAAATGCTGCAGAGGCTGACTTTTTCATCATACTGACCACTTAAAAAGAAATATAGTTTTATAAATCAAGCTTATAACGGTTAATGCATCAAAAGAAATCAACAATCTTATAAGATTAACCAACCTGAACACACTCATTCAATGCATCCAACATACTTGCACAGATTTCTGTATCAGGCTCCTGCACGAGATCAACCAAAATGTCAGGGAACTTTCAATCCCAACACATGTACAATAATCACTTTCTACAGAAGAAAGAACACCATGACAACAAATAACTAGAGAGGTCAACCTTATGCAATGCTTCAACCAAAGCTGGAATGATGTAGTCTGATAATTGCTTGACATAGGTCTCATTTCGGCCCTGAGCAATCCCTTTCTCTACAGCCAGTTTAGCAGAACGTAACAGCTCTGGCATTGCTATAAAGCCAATACAAAATAAAATATCAGTCTTCTCCTGAAAAATATCAATAATTGAAGAACTAAAGAAACCCAAAGAAATGTATAGAAAACTAAGAAATCTCACCAGACACGGCTGCTTTCCTGACTTCTTCGTGGAAATAGAATTTGAGAAGTGGAACTAACGTTGGAGCAACCTATTTAATGCATTAATATCCCTTGTTAAAATGCAATTTAACTCAACATGTATTGAAGAATATGTGAGTGATTGTAAATGCCAAACCTGATCAATCCATGGATAGAAACCTTCCTTCAGTTCATCGGCATAGCAGCATAGCATATTACAAGCTGTAGCCTTCTCTTCTAAGACGCTTGTTTTGATGCCTATCCTTTTATCTCCAAGAGTTATGGTCTCCATGCTGCAAAACATGAATCTTAAATAAGATATGACAGAAACTCCAATAGAGTAACCAATAACCACAACTACGTAGCCCATACAATTCATACCATTAAAAAAAAAAAAAAAAGGAATAGGTCATAGACATTTACAATATACAGTTAAAGTTGTTCCATGTCAGAACTTCTGAATGTAAGAATGAAGTTACCCTCTTATCTGAACTGTATAAGAAACATTGACGGTTTGATCCAAAATGCAACACAAGCACATGCCGGTTTGGCATGTGCCCTTTGTTTTCCACAAACCAATGTGAATGGACACAACACATACCACACTAACCATGGGACTGACCATGTGGACAAGATCTACATGTATACAAACTATTTAGGCCAAATACATAGATAGCCATTCAAACTTAGCATGATTATCATTTAGACACCTTATCTTCAGCCACGACCAGTTGAACAACTTTAGTTAAGAGAAATGTCCCTCGGATACAAAATGCTGATGTGGCAAACCATGTGTATCATACTCAGTTTTGAGTGTAGAGACATAGCTTCACACCTCTTATTCAGCTAATAAATTTCTCATTCTCTTCTTAAGAAAATGAAAATTCCTAATTCTCCCACTCTTGCCATTATTTGATGTTTTTGTCCCAACAACTACAGTATTCAACTCAGAGTCTTCTGGAGCCTTCAGCAATGCTTTTCAAGTATCTTCTTTTTGTTTCTGATTTTAGCCTCTTCCTTTTTTTCCAACTACTGATAATTCGTCCTTATCAGGTAAGTAATTAATAGTGTGAAAGAGCATAGTGTAAACCAGCCACCCCAAAAAAATTGTTTTTTATTAAATAAATATGTATCATATGGTGGAGAACTAAGAAGATTATCTGGGATTGGACCCAGCAGACTTGATTCCATTTTCTTGCTTACCATTTTGCATATTTAGGTTCCTCCTTGTCCAACGTTCGCCCAGTGATTAAGTCATTTCAGCTTGTCCAATTCGTCCATGTTTCTTAATCATCTAGATTAGAGCAATGCTCCTTGGTTTGTTTTAAATTTCTATGCCGGATAGCAAAAAGGAGTACCTTGGTGATGGATCTGTAGTTGTTGCCTTGCATTTTTTCTTGATGGTACTGTTGGTAATGTTCCATAACTTGTGACACCAAGTTGCTGCTATTTCTGAAGGCTAGATGACTAAGGGAAGGGTTCTATTTTAGGATGAAGAAGATGAAGCGAATGGGGGTGAGGGGATGGAGATATATTTTTTTTCAAATGAGATATTTTATGGGATGACATGTTTTTTAATATGACATGTCCTTTATTTCATTGGCCATTGACACATTATCAGTGTGGTCACAGCTAAAGTTAAGGTGTCTAAATGACATTCCATGCAAGTTTAAGGGCTATCTACGTATTTAGCCAAATTTAACTGGCATGGAAAAACAATAGTAGGTTTTTCTCTTCTTGAAAGCTGTGCCAAATGTTTCACCAATTTCATAATTTTTACCCAACTCTAGAATATAAAAATTCAAAATGACAAATAACACCAGCTGAGAGGAACTCAATCAGCAAGGAACTTCATAATTAAAGGTAGAAGGCAAACTTCAGTGAGAAAATCTTACCTGTCATCATCTGAGTCATCAAGTTCATTGTCTGAATCTGCGGATGATATGGTCACATCAGGCTTTAGTTGAGCAGACAGAAGTAAAGGAGGCATGACTACACTCATGTAAGGCAGGAAATCCTGTCCCAAGCACTTGCAAAGCCTGGCCCATGCCTACAATGATATCAAGAATATAGTGATGACAGTGTTGAGATAAATTGTGTCTGTGGAATCAAGAAATGCACCCAAACCTGCAACATATAACTAGTAGTAGGGTCATCTGTCTCCATTTGTGATCCTTGTAGTGACATAAGCACTTCCATAACCTGTTAAGGCAATAAAGGTTTAACTGTAAGCAGAAACTCTTTCTTGGTGTACTGTACTTCAGCTTTTAGCTGGCATACATCAATAAACTTTACTTCATGAAAAAAAAGAAGTGTAAGCAATGTGATAAAAATTGAACTGATCAGAGTGGAATATATTAATGAAGGTCCGTTATTTCTATGGGTATTAAAAGTGAAATAAAAATCTTATTCACTAAAACTGCGCAACATTGTTCTGTATTGTCATGCTGACCTGCTTAGCATCATCTCTGAATTTGTCTTTTCCAACAGCCATCCCAACCAAGCTTATGCACTCCATAGCTTTGGCTCGAAGCATGCGATTAGATTTATCATTCGCATTTACCAGGATGGTTTTCAAATATGGCATTACAGCGTCATAGTACTTCTGGAAGTGCTCCTGTTGAATGTAATTTATTAGCAATTCTAGTCCAAAATGGAAGTTGAAATAAATGGAAGCAGAAAAAGTGTAACAAGTTAATACCTGTGATGAATCAGCCACCGAAGCCAAAGCAGTTAATGCTCCTTCTTGCACCATTTGTTTTCCGTTCTGCATTTCAGACAATAGCAAAGAGCAAAAGAAAGCATGAGTGTCATTTGCCCAGCAGTAAATGATACAACACCATATAATCTTGGGTGGATTACCTGTAAAAGAACAAGTAGTTTGCTAACTATTCCATCCAAATAAGGTGTCAAAATTTCTGGTGTGCAGTTCTCACTGAAGTTGAGGACAGCTGACGCAGCATGTGCCTGTGAATTAAGGAAAAGAAAAAGGGAAACCCATAATTAGCTGCATTGACAACAAAACCAAGCAATCACATGCAAAAGCACCATAACCAACAGTAATGCATAATGATATGTTAAGTGTAGACAAGTTCCCAGAAAAGTAGAAGAAGAGAACTTTTGTAGTTAAGAAAATTCACCATCACCAATGATTAATCAGGTGCTAAAAACATTTGGTTTCACCAAAGATTTGATCAACTATAGTCGCATATAAAATAATAAGGCAATTTATCATTCTTTCCACAGGTGAAAACAATCAGTTGCAGCTCAATCCAAATAATGTAGGGTTCAACCTAAGTGCCTGCTCTGCTCCATTCACACCTGTTTCATTTCATCACTGTATAACCTGTCTTTTTAAGGCAAACTAAGGGTTCGCCAGAAACTAGAGGTGTCTATAAGAATCACTCTGTCCGTACAAGGGCATAAAAGTGGCGAACCAGAAATTTTTAGGGGGGAAAAGGAGAAAAGAAAGACCGAGTGCAACTGTAACAAAAAAAAACAGCTATATCATTATCTACTAATTGGTGTGATCTATTAGACTTATTTATTCCCATTGTGTTCTTTCTTTATATGGCAACAATCAAGAACAAATAATCCAACACGGATGAAAGCATTAATGTAAAAAGTTAATGCACTTATTGCTCTCGTATTAAGCATCATCGTCTTACAGCACTGTTCAGGAGGGGCATTCGACAAAGATATAGAATCTGTAATGGGTTCACAAACCATTATGACACACCTGTACTCGTGGATTTTGAAAATCATCCATAGCTGTTGCCAATGCTGGCAGTACTCTGCTGTGGTACTGTACTTGCAAATCAGGCCCCAAGTCAGTAGACAACTGGCCAATTGCATTAATAGCTGCCCATCTCACTCGAGGATGAGGATCTTGGAAACAGCTCAAAACCATGTTCACGACTTGCTCCAAATTCTTAATCATTACCTTTTACAGCAAAAAAAAGAAAACCAGCGGGATTAAAATCAACAAACAAAACAAAACAAACAAACAAGACTTAAATTGAACAGATGGCTGAGTGAAGAGTCTTCAACTCATAAATAAATACTTGCTTAATTGGCACCAATGAGCAGTTCACAAGCCAACACTAGTCCAATAACCCAGTTAAGCTAGTTGATTCTCGTAAAATTAACCAAAATGGTCAATGAGCAGAAATAATAAATGAGATAAGAGTCAACAGTGATAACAGAAACAAGTAATAAATGAATCGGCAATAAGCACCAAATCTTTGCTACAACGTTCAATATAGATAAGTCTAGAGTCATCAAAATTCACTCCCAATAAATACTCCCTCCACCCTAATCTATGTGACATCTGCCCATTATAGAGCATCCCAAAATGTTTGACACAATTCAATTTATATACAGCTTTTACAATTTCAGCAATACATATATTAACTGTACTATTCAAAATTTAACTGACACTATCAGACTAATATTTACTTTAGCATGTTCTTCCTCTATCACTTTAAGGTGTAACACAAAAGAATAAACATCATTTGTAATCCAAGGTGGGAAGATTTATTATCCCCATCAGCCTATTTGCAGAATTCAGCTAAAAATTATATTTTAAAATCTATTTTTCCATAACAAACTAAACTCTCACATAACCTTGAATTGAATCGAGAGAGTACAAAGAAAAAAATGGAAAATTCATTAGTACCTTTGTACAACCTTCGGCAATCTGAGCAAGCGCAATGAGCGCAGCATGGTGCTTTTGCCATTCGGGAGCAGCCAAGTAAGGAGGCAACTGCTCTGACGCAACAGGAACAATTGTACTGCCACCCAACGCAATGGACAAACGATCCAAACACTCCTGACCAACACTGTAGTTACTTGTTTCCCCTGCATCTTCGTGCTCAACTTCAGCACTATGCCAGACAGGTTCATCATCGATATCCAGCAACATTTTCATCAAAATGGCAAACAGCCTACTGATAAACTGCGGCAATTTCCTCATCATTCCAGGAGCCCTTTCCCTAGCCTCGGCCAACGTAATAACAAATTCAATAGCCAAATGTCTTGTCCCCTCTTCTAAACTCTCGGCCTCGGCTATTTGCAACATTGCACCCACCACATCGACAAGCTGCCTCCTCAAAAACCTAGGCTCAGTACCCGCCAATTCAATCAACAACTCCAAGGCTTCTTGTGCAGTTGCCTCTTGTCCACTATTCAAAGCCTCGGTCAAGGTCTTCATCATTGCAGGCAATAGATCCTGAAATCTATCCCTGTCATTTGAGCTTGATAAACACTGAATAAAATTAATCACAGCACTTAAACCCGCAATCCTCACATCAGGATTAGGCGAGTTATTCAATGTCTGCATAAACACTGTATGCAAGTCCTTAATGTAAGGAACTAACATCTCCCCAACATATTGAGCTAATAAAGCAAAGATCAAGAAGGCAGATTCCTGTAATTTAGGTACGTCTGAAGTAACACACTGAAACATAAACGGTAACAACTCAGGCCAATTGTTTTCGGGGAGAATTGAAGAAGCAAGTTCGGAAATAGTGTCGCAAAGCTTCTTGATGATGGATTTTGATTCTTCCTGTTGAATACATCGGAGAAGGACTGATTTGATACCTGACTGAGTAGACTCGGTGAGGCGCGGCCAGATGAAAGAGTCATCTCTGGTAAGCAACTTTCTGAGGAGGATTGTGGACATGGCACGGGCTTCGTGGTGAGGTGAAGAGGAGAGAAGATTAGCAAGCTTGAGAGCGAGTGAATTAGGATCGTTTTGCTTGATGAGATTGAAGATTGACTCGGCTTGAGATCGTTGCTCGTTGGAAGCAGACATGAGATGTGAAATTAGGGTTTCGAATGGTGCTGAATCAGGTCCAAGGATTGCAGCCAGTTGAGCTTGCTCGGCAGCCATGGCGAATGAGTAAAGAGAGGCGGATGTGTGGATATGGATGTAGAGAAGATGGCTGAAGAAGAAGAGAAGAGAAGGTGGCTGTGTTTTTGTGAAATTGGGGTTTTCTCTTACACAGGGAATTGTGTGTCGCTATGAATATATAGAGGCGTGAAATACACACTGCCGCACTCCTTATACGCGGAAATAGGGAGAGAGTGGGAATTGGGAGGGTTTTGGGTTGTTTGAATTTTTTATTCATTAAATTAATTAAAAGAAAATATAAAGGTATTGTTACATAAATATATTTTTTCTAATCTCCTCACTTTTATACCCTACCCTCCAACTAAGAATATACGTACATGGGTTGGTTTGATTATTCATTAAATATAATTACACGGTTATTAAAATCACTTACCTATGAGATAGATTACAACTTAAAAATCGTTAACCGAATAAAAATCTTCAAAAAATAAAGTTCATATAAATACAAAATACTTTCGTTGAAATGTCAGCATTCAATATGCTACATTCATAAGATTAAATGTTATAATTAAACTGAATACAAAACAAAATATTTACAAAATAGATTGTTTATTTTCGATCTAAAATTTATAACAATGTAACTGTTACTTCCAATCTGAATACAAAAAAATAATACTTACAAACCTAAATTTAAAATAATATATCTAAAACGTTGAAAATTATAAACTAATTTATATATATATATGTCATTTTGATTTGGGCTCCGTGTGACTTTTTTCTACTATTATCAAAATAAAAAGTGGTCGATTTTTCTTCAACATCAAACCAAACCATTAGTTGAGATTTTCTCTCTCTTTGGTTTGTCCTGGCGGTTTGGCATGTACACTCTCACCTTCAACTTTGGGTGTGCACAAATAAACATTTAAACTGTATAAAGTTGAACAAGTATACATATGTGTCGTATGGGGCATAATACACGTAGAACGTCATGTAGGATATCGCATAAGACATGAATTGTCACGTGGGACATCAAGTAAGACATGTATCTACTTGCTCAACTCTATACAAATTTAAGTGACTGCTTATGCACATCCAAAATTGAAGGGTATAAATGTCAGATGAGGCCAAGTTAAAGGGAATGTTTATTTATTGTGTCAAAACTAAAGAATACCATCAAAAAAACTTGAGTTGATTTGTTCAATGCCAACAAAGTGCACTACGAAAAATTCGATTATCAGGGACAAATAATTTCGTCATTTATAAATCATATTTCGTCACTAAAAATCTTGTGAGACGAAAAATAAATCGTCACTAAATGTGTGTCGCTAAAAGTATACAAAAACGATTTAGTGCTTTGTCGCTAAAAGTATTATATTAACTACAAAAAAGAAAAATCGTCCCCAAATGCTTAAACATTTGTGACAAATTTATTTATCGTAAAAAAGTATATTTTTTTTGTAGTTAATAGTATGCTTTTTCACTAAAAAAGTTATTACTACTGACAAAATTATATCGTCGCTAATTATTTTACTTCAATCAGTGACAACATCAATTGTCTCTAAAGTTATATGTACTATTTCCTAGTTGAACAAAATCTAATTTCGTCACTAATGACCATATTTTATATACAAAAAAATATTTTGTTCTTAAATATATTAATTAGAGACAAATTTATTATTATAAAAAGGTTAATTTTCTATTATCTCCCATCTCAATTTTTTTAACCCCTCCCAGCAGCTCCCACATTATGCTTTCTTGGGGACTCAAACTCACAACCTTTAAGGTTAGAAGTGAGGAGTGCTTAACCATCCGATCAACTCTCTCTTGTCTCTCATTTTTATTTTATTTTTAACTTCATTCACTTCTTTCAAATTTAACTTCTCTAGAAATAATATATTATATGATTATTTATACACATACACAAATGTGTGAAATTTACCACCCACAATTCGTTCAAATGTAGATTATATTTTAATTAAATTGTATATTTTTTAAAATATCTTTAAATATATTAGTACGATTCTGTCATTTATTTATTATTTTATAAATTTAAAATTATTCAGTACAATTATAAATTTATATAAAATTAAACTTTCGATTTTTTTTTTTTTTTGAATAATTGGTTCAATTCGATCAGTAAATCAATTGGTTTGAAATAGACATCGATACTCATAACTATAGTAATTCATCATAATATATTTGAAATCTTAGTTGGTTCATTTCTTTCATTTGTGCTTTTATTTTTTAGTTTATTTCAATTTTCACACTGATGAAAAAAGTTAATAGAAATTCATGAAATATTTCACACCTTTGCAAAGTCTAAGTTTGTAAGTCGATGTTATTTCTGTATAGTTGCTCTACGTACGTATGTTTAATCACTATTAAATATGTACATATTTTTAGACAGAAGCAAATAGATCAACTTAGTCTATGCAGTTTACCAATCACAAATCAATAGACACGAACAAAAATTAGCACCAAGACTTGAGAAATTATTTTTTCTATCGTCTTTATCGATGAAAGTGTATCAAATAAAAAACAAAAGTGTTAAACCAACAAATATTAGTGATCTAGTGGTTGAACTGTACCCCACTCACAGTACTTATAACTTGGATTGTATTTTTCAAATGATGCATTTTATAATTGCGTAATTTAAGAAAAATGATGATTGAACTTTTTCATTTTTACAAAATCGACCGAATTCGTTGGTTTTAATATTTTTCCTCGCCAATTAACGAATGGACTTTGTCTATTTCTTATTAAGCACTTGTATTATTCTTTTTGTAAGTTGTCACTTGTAATTATGAACAATTGTAGCCAAAAAATGTATTTAGCTATGAATTTTTTTGTAGCAAATAGTTGAATTATTCACTACAAATTTTAAGTCATCGCTATTTAACACCTTACATATTTCTTGACAATTTTTTTTGTTGTCACTAAATCACAAATTGATTAGAGACAATAAAATCTTTGTCACCAATTATTTATATTACTAGTGACGAAAATAAATGTCATAATTAAATCTAATTTTTTATAGCTAAAACTTGTTATATTTAACTACAAACTCTAATTTGTCAATATTGTAACAACATAATTTTTTTAGATGAAAGTTTTTTGTGTCCAAAAATCAATAAATTTTAAGACAAAAATAATTTGTCATGAATTAGATACATTATTAGTGAAATAATGTGTCACGCCCCGAGCCTACACCCTGGGGTGGCGGGCACTCGAGAACCATTGTTGGCCCCAAGCGAACCCTTGATTTGGCTTACTTACTCAGCGGAAGACTTTACTCAAGATAAATAGACTTTAAAAGAATAAACTAAACTGCTCAATAAATAACTTAGAATGTAATAAATAACATTCACTGCCAAAGTGGCAAATCAAGTCTCAACTTAACTGAAAAGGAAAAGTAAAGACTCATGAACTAACATCAATCAAGTAACTCTATCTATGAAGCCTCTAAACAACTGAGATGGACATCGGGACAAGACCCACGACATCCTAATGAACTAAAATATTGAAAGCAATAAAAAGGATCCTCCGGAAAGTTAGGAGGCTCACCAACTGACTTTGAGTGCTAAAATGGATCAACGAGGCGCTGGATGCTGATCCTGGTTACCTGTGTCTGCATCATAAGACGATGCAGGCCAAATGACATCAGTACATTGAATGTACGAGTATGCAAGGCGAATACTAAAATATAAAGTAAGCTTGAAAAGAATCTGAAAGGAACACTTACCTTGGCTTTACTCAACTCATGAATAACTCAACTCAATGAAAAGTAAAAACAACAATAAATGTGCAGTTTATACAAAGCATTTAAAACAATAAATGACAACTCAATGTATTTAAAGAAATACAATAAAAACTCAATTACATAAAAGTAATATAATACTGTGGGAGATTTTGTCACTCCCCGAGGTTACCCCCTGGACGCGGACATGGGACCTAGGATCACAAGTGACCCGAAGCTAACCCTGCTGGCATGACATGAGCATACTAAGAATAATAATAACTTATGCGGAAGCTAATCATGAAGTAAATCTGAAATGATGGGGAATACCCATATACTAAAACTGAATATATCAAATCTGAGAGTTTAATACAAAAGAAATATCAAATTCAAATACTAAGCTGAATCTAACTGTGTCTGAAAATAGCCTCTAACTGACTAGAAGTGTTGGGACATGCCCCAGCTAAATCTAGCAATACTGAAACTAAAAGACTGAAAACTGAAAGATAACATGACTATTGTCCTCGAAGAATGAGGACTCACCACTGATGCTGTTGAACTAGAGATTGGAAACCGATCTAAGCGTAATCTGGAAGTTGAGAACCTGAACCTACATCACGAGAAGATGTAGCGCAGAGTATGCGTCAGTACTTGAAAGGTACTGAGCATGTAAGATAGAGTAAAGTTGAATAATGACATATAATTGAACAAGCAATAAAGCAAGGATATAATCTGAACATGATATGTATACTGAATACTAAACTAACTGGATTCAATGACCAAATTTATAACATGCTAAGACTGAATACTGACTGTAATGAAAATGTGGTCAATGCAATAGAGTCTGACTGAACTGTGGGAGCTACTAATAACCGATAATAAAACAACATGAGCTAAATGTGGAGTCCGATGTATACGCCACATCGAGAGGAAGGCATGACTGGCGTTATCACTAAATGATGCCCACAGAGGGGACTTACAACCTACGTGGCTTGTAGTTCTGGGACTATATGGGTGACTGACCCTAGTCCAACTCGGTATTATGCTACTCCCAATAGATTAAATAATTAACATATTATGACTGAATTACTGTAATATACTAGATAGCTCAAAACTGACATGCAAACTGAGAATGCACATTAATATACTGATAATGACACATTCAAAATTGAGGAATGTATATCTGAAATACTGAAATATCTGACATAGCATGTGTAATTCAAGAACTAAAGAACTACATAGCTAGGATTCTGAAATTTATGCTAGAAACCAAGTAATCACATGATAATCTGATTTGGAACATTAATTTAACTTATTCATGATAATCTGCTGAAGTTCTAGAAACCCTAGGTCAAATAAATAATAGGGAATCAAGAAATTGATTGAATTCTAGGGACCTAATGGGCGAAAGGAACCCACTAGTGAAATCCCACATACATGGTGATTAATTCCATGGACAAATCTTTCGATTTCAGGGTTGGAACTGATAGAAATCTTGTTGTGTTCTTGAACTAGGGTTCTTGACTTCTTTCTCCTCTTACGTTCTAATTTTTCTAAGTTTTGATGAAAGATCTGGCTTAGGTAAGTTCTAGTTATGTTTCTAGGCTAAAACTAACCAAAATCACGTAGTTTAGGGTTAAAACAACGTAGTTTAAGGGTCCAACGAAATAGGAAAAGACCAAAAGACCCCTGACTTAAACTGCAGGCGAGGCTGACCATGGCCAATTTCACTGCCCGTGAAAGGGACCACGAACAGTGGGACTGGTCGTGGTCCTTGGCCAGTGGCTACTGCTCTGGGGGTCTGTCTCACGAGCCTTACCACGGCCCGTGTGAGGTACCACAGACCGTGAAGGTCCTCGTTGTTGTAACGACCCTCAAAATGAAATAGGATAATTAGAGCTTCACATGCGTGTTAGTAGTTGATAAACTTGTATAAAGGGTTGGTAAATTTACCCCTTGGCTAATTAAATGTTTGGGCATTTATTTTAAGTTGTTTTTATTATTTTAGGTATATTAGATCATTTAATTGAGGGCTATAACTAAATTCTTCAAATTAGAATTTCCAAAGTCTTTCTCTCTCCATATTTCTCTCTAACTCAAGGAAGAAGAGGAGTTGGAGCTAGGGTTGAAGATTTCGAGTGCTTCTTCTTCAATTTTCGTGGGTTTTCAACTTAGAGGTATGGGGACTCTTTATCTTTGATTCCTTTTTCAATCAAAGAGCTAATTCAAAGTATTTTCAAAGTTCTTCAAAAATTCTAAAGTCCTAATTTTTATTCTAGCATGGGTTCTTGCATAAAAAGATTTTAAATGATGATTTATATGGTTATTAATAATTATTAATGGTTTTTAGAAAGAAATCCCCATGAACCCATGTCTTCTCAAATTCTCTAAATTTGGCCTAAAGTGGGTGTATTGATTTTGTGTAATTGATGGACGATTATTGTGTAGATTGTTGTGGACTGTTCATACATGTATTTATCTATGTTGAATTGTTAAGAATTGTTATTGAATTGAAGGATGTGGGATGTTAGCCTTGAATGGGCAAAATTGTGAATTGGTCTTCATGTTGATTAGGGGCTTATGCTTAGCTTAGCTTGTATAGTTGAATGTTGTTATTATCATTGTTATTGTATTGTTAATTGTTGGAATATGAGGATGATGAAGATTGCCATGGAAAGAGGGTAAGTTGATCAAACTTGATAAATATTGTATAATTGGCATGGAATTGAGTATTGTGGCTTATGGCCTTTGAAAAGGGTGGTAAGATGGCTTGATCTCTTAGTATTAATATAATTATTATTGATTGGTTTGATCCACCTTTGGTGGAGGTGGTTATTTGTTGTATTATTGT
>NW_006238941.1:1912501-1914046 GCF_000226075.1 Solanum tuberosum | reverse complement strand
TACGGGATTAGTCCCGAAATTTGTACTCTAAAGTATTAGATGGTTTTGAGACATCATGTATAAAGTCTAGAAAGTCTTCCGCTTGCTATTTTTTTTATGCAATATTTTCTTGGTAAAGAAAGTTTTAAATTCCTTATGGTTTTAGTGTCTATGCGATGAATGAATGCTAAAAGGCTTGTATTAGACCTCTTCGAGGTCGAGTACGCCGGTTACGACTAGGGCGTGCTCCCGGGTCGTGACAGTTGTCCTCACTTGGGCTGAGGTCTGGTGGCTCAGGATTAGGGGTCCATTGGCTAGGCTTCTACGAACCCTCCCACGAACCGTGTGGAGGACCACGGACCGTGAAGGTCCTCGTGGTCTTCACTTGGGCGTGGGGGTCTAAGGGACTGGCTAGGGGTCTACTGCCTCAACTCTACGGACGCCACCACGGTCCGTCGTCAAGACCACGACCCGTGAAGGGTCCCGTGGTATGATGTATGGGCCTGGTGGAGTCCAACTCCCCACCACGGGCAGGTCAATAGACCGTGGACCCTATCATGGTCCGTGAACCCTGCCGTGGTTCATTGCTTCAGGTAAGTTTTTGAATTGTTTTTTCTAGGTCTGGTTTTCGAGGTGTTACATTATCTCCCCATTGGGATCATTCGTCCTCGAATGAAGACTAAACTAGCTGAAATAGAGGGAAAGAGCTACAACCCTACCACTAAACACTGAAGACTGATTTCTGACTGAACTGAGTTCCAAGAACATGCAAATACGTTTAAAATGCAAGTACAAACTAAAGAAACATGATACTAAGACTAAATTTGCGCATGAATGACTGAAACACTGAAGAGGAACTATTATCTCAAGATGGAGTGGAATTAGAAGGAAAAAGGTGAGGATTCTTGGACTGCATGGCTGCTTCTGCTTCCCAAGTAGCTCTCTCTACGGATTGACTCCTCCACAAAACCTTGACTGAAGCGACTTCTTTGTTTCTCAATCTTCTAACCTGACGATCGAGAATCTCAATTGGTACATCCTCATAAGTGAGACTATCCTTCACAGCCACACTCTCTAATGGTACTACAGATACTGGATCACTCACACACTTCTTCAAAAGTGAAATGTGGAAAACTGGATGCATTGTTGCTAGTTCTACTGGCAACTCTATCTCATAAGCCACTTTACCAATTCTTTTCAGAATCTTATAAGGGCCTACATATCGAGGACTGAACTTTCCTTTCTTGCCAAATCTCATCACCCCCTTCATAGGTGACACTTTCAGGAAAATCCACTCATCAACTTGGAACTCTAGTTCCCTTCTCCTTACATCTGCATAACACTTCTAGCGACTTTGGGCAGTCTTAAGTCAATCTCTAATGAGTTGCACTTTCTCCATAGCATAATGGACTGAATCTGGTCCTATCAAGGCTGCTTCACCTACTTCAAACCAACCAGCAGGAGATTTGCATCTACGCCCATACAATGCCTCATAAGGGGCCATATGAATGCTGAAATGGTAGATATTATTATAGGCGAACTCTATAAGAGGAAGGTGATCATCCC
>NW_006238941.1:1909389-1912428 GCF_000226075.1 Solanum tuberosum | reverse complement strand
TCACTTACAAGTAGGAATGTCGATCTCTTGAGTCATACCCCCTGGTTCTGATGTTCTACCTTCACTTGCTGACAATTGGGGAACTTAGCCACAAAATCTACTATATCCCTCTTCATACCATTCCACCAAAAGACTTTCCGCAAATCATGGTACATCTTAGTGGCACCTAGATGAATAGAATACCTGGAATTATGGGCTTCTGCAAGAATCTGCTGTCTTAACTCACCCATATTAGGAACACATAATCGACCCTGGTAGCGAAGCACACCATCTCCCCCTTGGGAGAAAACCTCAACGCTGATGGACTGCACCATTTAGTTCAAGCAATATCAAATCACTGTCTTGCTTTTCCTTAACCTCCGCTACCAATGAAGATTCTGACCTATTCTGAACCGTTACACACCATCTGATATGCTCATAAGGCGAACTCCCAAGCGAGCAAGCCTGTGAACATAACTAGTTCCTTTCTTTCTTCCTCAACATGTGCTACGCTACCCATAGACAATCTGCTAAGGGCATGTGCTACTACATTGGCCTTACCAGGATGGTAATGCACACTCATGTCATAATCCTTAAGGAACTAAAGCCATCTCCTCTGGCGAAGATTCAACTCTTTCTGGGTGAACACATATTGAAGGCTTTTATGGTCAGTGAACACATCTACGTGAACACCATACAAGTAGTGTCTCCAAATCTTAAGTGCAAACACCACTGCTGCAAGCTCGAGGTCATGAGTTGGATAGTTCTTCTCATGCACCTTAAGCTGTCTGGAAGCATAAGCTATAACCTTATATCATTGCATCAACACACAACCTAGGCCGACTCTGGATGCATCACAATAGATCACATAACCGTCTGACTGGTAGAGTAAAGACAGGAGTTGTAGTCAACCTAGTTTTCAGTTCTGCGAAGCTTTTCTCACAATCATCTGACCACTGAAACTTAACCTTTTTCTGAGTCAACTTAGTTAATGGAGAGGCTATGGATGAGAATCCTTCCACAAACTGTCACGACCTAGGGGTACCCCCTAGATGTAACACGGCGTACTTGACCCCGAAGGGGTCACATACAAGCCTCATAGCATAACTTGAACATAAGAGCATAGGAAAATAGTGCAGAATTTAAAACTTTTCTTTACAATCGAAGTCTCTTATAAAATGAATGAGACTCTATGACACTATGTCTCAAACCATCTATTATACTTGGAATAAAACTCTGGAAATACAATCTTAGGGACATAGCCCTTACATAAGTCTAAAACATGAAAGTAAAGACATAAGGGACATATGGTTGAGCCCTCGAATACAATGAGGACTCACCAATCTTCTTCTTCTCGATCTACTAGAGTCCTAGCCACGAGGATGGAATCCAATATCTCCAAAGCCTACACTTATAGAAAATGTAGAAAGATGGCGTTAGCACAAAAAGTAGTAAGTATGGAAGCCATGCACAAAAACCTTTAAAACATGCATAAAAAGGGACATTTCATTTGAAACCATGCTATATGCCATTTTTGAACATCATCTTTGGAATAGTTGGAGAATGCAACCCATAAGGCAACTCACATACATTTCATCATAACATGAGAGATATCATTATAATAACAAGCATAGTCTCCAACATCAACATAATACATATCCCAATCTTCACAATATATAGCCTCCAATCGTAACATAATACAAATTCAAATACCAAGATCATCTCATCATAAAGTGATCATCACATAAGCAACCCCTAAGAAACACTTGTGCAATGTATGGTTGGCATCCCATAATACCAACCCTACTAAGTACTCCTTTGAAGCCACTTTAGTCATGCATTTCATCCTTGGACCTCATCATAAGAAATAGCCATCAATAAGGAAATAGTCATAAACATTACTTGAATTATAAGGAAAGTCATTCATAACAACTCTCTATTCAACATACATGCATACATTCAAATCTCATCATAATATAAAAGAACCCTCCCATGACATCCTACTAATTAGTCTACTTGTGCAATGTGGAAGTGAAGTCCCATACCCCCACTCCTACTAAGTAAAACTCACCAAGAAGTCATAGTATGGTTGATGTCTCATTCATTATCTTTATTATATAGGGAAAAGTAGCCATAACCGACATAGACCATGTGAGCTACATGGAATCCGGTGTCATGTAACCCCACACCGAAAGAAGGTGTCCTACTTGCCTAAGGTAGACATAAATGTATAGCTATAAGGTGGATCCACTAGCTAAAGACCTATGTGGGCACATAGTTAAGGGATAAGGAGATTGCTTCTAGAAACCAGACCTATTGCATTGGCGGATGAGCTTCCATCTCATGAGTTTAATTTAGATGACCCGACCTATTGCATTGACGGAAGGGCCTTTACCTCATTTTCCATATCCACTCGGTGCTAATCATTATTTCCCAATTTATACATAATTAGTCTTGAATTGGATTTACATGTTTGATGGGGTACTTTACCCTTCGTTCAACCCAACTCATAAAATAGATCATAGATTCAATTAGGTGATAATTGGACTTTCAACCTTAGAATCATCATTAACATGTGAGTAGCCTTTCACATTATTGTTAATAGTGTTTTCATGAGAAAATGCCTTTCAATCAACACAACAACATCATAATCATCCTAGACAGGTCATACATGAACATGTGTAAGGGTAAGAGGAGAATAAACTTTCAACAATACCTCAACATACACAATAGTCATAGGATCTTTACCTTTCAAGTGAATCATAAGTTCATACATCACCTTCAACAATATGTACAAACCCTAGCAATTTACCCTTTCAAGGGACATGAATCATGTCTCACAATCATACTTAGAAATACTACTATAAGCATGAATAAAAAAATATTCAATAACTATATTAACATAGATACAATTCATAGTAATCATCTTGCGTCAATGCACCCATCACAATTCATGAAATTGGGTCATGGAGGTGTTCATGGGTTCATGGGGAATTTTACAATGAAAATCACCATTAAACATCAAATCATCCATAATATAATGCAATTAACATAATAAAA
>NW_006238941.1:1903578-1909363 GCF_000226075.1 Solanum tuberosum | reverse complement strand
TCAACCATGATTCATCATGTAAGACCTAGTCAAGTTCATTCATGTCTACAAAGATTCACTCATAAGAAATTCATGTTTAGGTGATCTAATCTAAGGCAATTCATCAAGAAGTTCATCAATTTTAGAAGGTCACATCTAAACCCTGAATTTGCCTCTTTCATGACATAACCCTAGGCTATATCAATTTCACTCTAGAATCTTAGGTCAATCAAGAATACATGTAGATTTACACTAATATCAAGTAATTTCATCATAATCAACCCACATTTCAATCAATTGAATCAACTTCTAACAACATTCATAATGTAGAGAAGAGCCATAACTAGGATTGGGGAAAACTCATGGATCTTTTGGAATTCAAGTTAAACTCATCTAAAAATCAGTAGTATCATCAATAAAAAACATGATTTCAATCTTTTAAGAACAACTTTGAAAGGAATTCATGGGGTTGAGTTGAAACCCTAGCTAATTGAGTTTTCTAGAATTGAGTTAAAAGCTTTTGAAAAGGCTCCTTGGGTGATATTTTCCCAAGGATGAAGAACTCCCATACCTTAGGTGTATAATCCCACCAAATTCTTATTGAAAAGCTCCAATCTTCAAGCCCTAGTTGATCTCTTTCTTGGTCTTCAATGGAGGTTCTAGAGAGAAGATTCTTGGAGGGAAGGGAAGTTGGGTTTTGGTTTGGGGTCTTGGGTTATAATGAATTAATGAGGTGTTTAATGACATAATATAGTTTATATATATGTATAATTACTATATTAACCGACCCCTACTCAAAAAAATAAAAAAAGAATTACCTAAACTAACCCACCAAAGGCTGAGTCTAGGCAGTCTATAGGTGCAAACCACGAGACCCCCAACCACGGTCCGTGGATGGGGTCACGCCCCATCCTATTTGGTCGTGGTTTGAGTCTGCAACCTAGACTTGGGGGCCTTGACCTATGGAGCAAGACCACAGGGAGTGGATCAGTCCATTGGCCGTGGATGGCCATCCGTAGGTCACAAGGTTTTGAAAGCTTATGTGAACTTAGGCAGCCTTGGGGGTTAGACTTTAGGGTCCTCCCCAAGGACCCTTGGTTGGTCTTTGGGAGGTCGTACCTTAACGTTTAACCCCTGGAATCCTCAACCTAAGCTCGGGAAGTAAATATACAGCCTAAAACCAAACATCAAACTCAAAAGCTCACATGTAAGGCTCTAGTCTCACCTACTAGCTTCCATTAGGCTCTAGCTTGGTCTTACTAGTTTTCTGGGTTGTTACATTATCTCCCCTTTAGGAACATTCGTCCTCGAATGATACTTGAAACACTTTATGGAATTAAAGACTCAAGACTAGCAGCCCATCATGCATGAAACATAAAAAATGCACAACTCAAGATACACCAATCACAATGTGCACTTATTCAAATGAGGGAACATCAACTCTAATTCAACATGATCAATGCAATACAAGGAAGTATGAACTATATCTAACAACCCATTTATGCATAAGATTCTCATAACTTATCATGTTCAAGGAGGAAATACCATCTCCTAGTCATAATATGCTCAACATACTCTCATGGAGTTCATATGCATTTTACTTAAAAAAAGTATTTCATTCAATGAGGAATTCCTCAACTCCTAACTAAAACATGTCCATATATTTTTCCCATGAAGTACTATAGGCAACTATAACGACCCGAAAATTGGTAGGTTAAACTAGAGCCTCATTGTGTGAGTTAGAGTAACTTTAATTCAATGTCTAGGCTGTTTTTAGAACTTAAATGAGTAAGGATGAAGCCTAGGGTTTAAGCAAGGGCCTAAGCTAGCAAGATAGGGTGAAAGTAACCTTGTTCTTAGATGGACCATTTGGCGATGGGACTACTTGATCGCCCAAGTGACTTGGCGATGCGCCAAAGTGCACTTGGGGTCGCCTTGTGGGTTGTCCCTTTGGCCAAGGTTCTGGAACAAAAGGTGAACTAAGCCTTAGCTCGCCAAGCAGCTTGGCGAGTCGCCCATTGGCCCCTCTAGATCGCCTAGTGAGATGCCCATTTTTGGAGCTTACTGGAAATTTGGGCGAGCCAAGGGTTCACTTGGCGAGTCGTCTAGTGCCCTTGGCAAGCCAAGAGGGTCCATTGGGCGAGAAAAATCGTGAAAGGGGGAAAAGTTTAAGTTCAAATTTTAAGGGTCCTTAGTTCTTTTCCAAAGTTGAGTCCTCATTATTTTATTCCTTTTCTAGTGACTATATAACCTTTTTAGACTTGAAAACCTTAGAATTTAGTTACTTTTAAAAGAATTAAAAGAAGACCCATCTCCTCTCAATATTTCTCTCTCTAGAAACCTCCATTGGAGGTGAAGACTCCAAGCTCTCAAGGTCAAGACTTCAAGATTTTCAAGGAATTTTCATGGGATTCTAAACCTAAGGTATGTGAGTTCTTCATCCTTGGGAAACTATCACCCAAGGAGTCCTTTCAAAAGCTTTTAAATCAATTCTAGAATCTCCAATAAAGCTAGGGTTTCAACTCAACAACATGGATTCCTTTCAAAGTTGTCCTTAAAGGTTGAATTATGTTTTTATTGATGATACTACTGATTTTAGAAGATTTAAACATGAATTCCAAAGAATCCATGAGTTTTCCCCGAGCTATGGCTCTTCTCTACATTATGAATGTTGTTAAAAGTTGATTCAATTGATTGAATGTGGGTTGATTATGATGTAATTACTTGATATTAGTGTAAATCTACATGTATTCTTGATTAACCTAAGATTCTAGGGTGAAATTGGTGTTGCCTAGGGTTATGTCATGAAAGAGGCAAATTCAGGGTTTAGATGTGACCTTCTAAAATTGATGAACTTCTTGATGAATTGCCTTAGATTAGATCACCTAGACATGAATTGCTTATGAGTGAATCTTGTAGACATGAATGAACTTGATTAGGCTTTACATGATGAATCATGGTTGAGTAGTATTGAGATTTAGTTTACTTGGTGCTATAAGACTATAATTGAGTAAGAATGAGACATGTGTTTAGTCTACCTTGAGAGTTAGGTTTACATGATGACCATGTGAGGTATTGCTTGAGAGTAATGCTCATAATATGAAGATGACTCCTAGGGCTTTAAAGGTAAAGGCTAAAAGGAATGAACTATGAATATTGAGGCTTTAGGAAGGAAACCATGGTGCATGTTGAATTGTATATGGTACTATTGTGGAAGGACTTTACCCACATGACCTACAATGTGAGTATATGAGCTTATACATGCAAATGAATGAACTATTTGAGTTATGATTATATATATGTCTATTATGATAAATGTTAGATGTGTTCATTTACATGGTCTATGATCCTTGAATGCAATATATGTGAATGATGCATGTTTGTGATATTATGTACATACTTATGAACACATTGAGAGGGAAGTGTCTACGATGATAATGTTATTGTTATGTCATTGCAAGGACAATTATACACACACACTCCATGCATAAACATGATTATTATTTATACCCATCTAGCTATAACTGGGTCACCGACTGGAGTAGAGAATGAGAAGGGTTTTGAGAGAATTTTCGAACTAACATCAAACTTAATTGCTATATAATGAGTTACAAAGGAAAGAGTAGCCCCTGGATATAATTAGGGGTATGGTGGCTCATGATTAGGGGTCCACTGGCTAGGATCCTATGGACCCTCCCACGAACCGTGTTGAGGACCATGGACCGTGAAGGTCCTCGTGGTCTTCACTTGGGCATGGAGGTCTAAGGGACTGGCTAGGGGGGCTATTGCCTCGACTCTACGGATGCCACCACTGTCCGTCGTCAAGACCACGGCCCGTGAAGGGTCCCGTGTTTTGATGTCAAGGCCTGGTGGAGTCCAACTCCCTACCACTGGCAGGTCAACAGACCGTGGACCCTGTCACGGTCCGTGAACCGTGCCGTGGTTCACTGCTTCAGGTAAGTTTCTTATTTTTTTCTAGGTCTGGTTTTCGAGGTGTTACAGATTCTCTAGCCGACAACCACCACTATGAGCCTAAGTGGTGATACATCGTCTTGCCCACGCTGCCAGAACTGTCTTATACTTTGTCGTCATATAGAACGCCTTAACTAAGTGGATCCACTAGTCTATGCTAAAAAGCACTTAATGAATCATCTAAAAAGTATGATCCTTTACTACCCATGATGGCTACATGGTTTATGGAGACTTGAGTTATTATGAACTCACATCCCCATATCGGTGCTCAAAACTACTCCCAAAATATACTTAGCTCATATGTTTTTAAAACAAAACTTCTTTCTTTGGTTTGAGATAATTACTCAAAACTTATCTTAAAAACTCTCTTGGAAATCGGTGTTTCCTTTCTTGCTCAAATGTGAAAACATTTTTAACTCTTGGGAATACATAGTTCACGTATAATCATTGAAGAAATGAACTTTACTCTTACTCTTTCTCAACTCAAAGCTTAAGTCTTAAAACAAAGTTAAAACGTTTGTGAAAGACTTTTCAAATACTTTATGAACTTCTCTTGACTTGATTCTTAACTTTCCTTGAATTTGAATTTATGGATTCAAGGATTGTGATTTGTGATAGAAAGGATCTCATGATGTTTAGGAGTGCTTTTAGATAGTTAAACATGAGAAAAGATCGAGAAATCACTGTCTGAAAGCAGGTTCGCGATGTGGAGATGTATTTAATTATTTGGTCGCGAAAATAACTTTTGAGAAAGAACAGTCCGTGACTGCTCCGCTCCGCGAAGAACTTTTCCCAAATTTGAGGAGCAGGTCCGCGACGTGGACCCAATGCCCATATTCACCCGACTTTTTTCCTTCTTCGTTTTCCTGCCCCAATTAGCCTAAACTCGACTATTTTTCTCAAATTTTCTTTAGATTCAGATACCCAACATATGTACACAAGAATCTAACTCGAAACAACTCTTAAAACCAACGTATGAATCTCTAAAACTCCCCAGTCTCCGGCCAATTCAAGAACGAAAGCAAATTCAAGAATACATATCAAGAACATCAAAATTTCAACCTTTTTAGAACGAATTTCACTAAACTAAACATGTTTGGCGCGTGGGTGAATGAACCCAACATTATGAAAGTCTCACATACCTCATAGGGATTAACCCTTGGCGAAATCCACAAGCTCTCCACGAAATCGACGAATCCTTGCTTCTTCTCTTCTTCTTTTCTCTTCTCTCAAAACCCTAACTCTTTTGTGAAAGTGTAAACTGATCTAATTCTGTTTAGACCCCTAAGTAATTACCAAAAACGAATTAAATCAATTGGGTATGGAAAAGACCAAAATACCCTTCTAAAATCCGGTTTTGACTTTCCTTATCTAGACATCCCAACTTCAAATAGGCATATCTCCCTCATACCAACTCAGAATCGCGCCAACTCGGCGGCTTTGGAAATATAATTCAACGATATTTCCTACTATATCTGGAAGAACACCTAACTCATCCCGATATAGGAGTTATGGTTGTTTGAAGTTGATCAAAAACCATACTTAACATAACTTAACCAAATTTCCAGATTTTCCATTCTTTCCTAAAATGACTATTTCCAATGTTTAACTCTTCCTAGTTCTTTCAAATAGCGAGATGTTACAATATCTCTCCTTTGGGAACATTCGTCCTCGATTGAGATTACTCTGACTAGGCTAAGGGTGTAACATCTAACAATTAGCTCAAACACCCTATAATCAAATCTAACACATCAAGTTTATAAATTAAAGAGTACTAAGAAGAGAATTAGTACCTTGGTCTGGAATTTCTCCGGATTCAAAGAGATGTGGATAT
>NW_006238941.1:1823956-1902529 GCF_000226075.1 Solanum tuberosum | reverse complement strand
TCCCCCTTGTTCAAAAGCTAATACTCTTTGCTTATGAACATTTGCCTTTAATTCAAGCAAAATAAGATCTTGGTCTTGCTTCTTTTTTACTTCTAACACTAATGATGATTTAACCCCATTCATCACCACTACTTTTCCTTCTGTGGAATCCATTAGTCGAACTCCCAATCATGCAAGTCTATGCACTGGAGTCTAACTACCTCTTGAATATACAACATAGCATAATCTTCTGCAGAATGAGTAGTCTTTACCGGCAAAAAGTGGGCTGATTTTGTCATTCTATGAACAATCACCCAAATAGAATCATGTTGCCTGCGAGAACTTGGTAAACCTGTGATGAAATCCATATTGATCATCTCCCACTTCTATTCTGGAAGTTCTATATTCTGAGTGAAACCACCGGGCCTTTGGTGCTCTACTTTAACTTGTTGGCAATTCGGGCACTTAGCAACAAATTCTGCAATGCTCTTCTTCATACTATTCCACTAATACACTTCTCTCAAGTCACGATACATCTTTGTGGAACCCGGATGGATAGAATATCTGGAGCTATGAGCTTCCTCCATAATCCTTTCCTGAAGTTCATCCACCCTTGGTACACACAATCTACCTTGATACCTCAAAACACCATCTCCCCCTTGTTCAAAAGCCAATACTTTTTGCTTATGAACATTTGCCTTTAATTCAAGCAAAATAAGATCTTGGTCTTGCTTCTTTTTTACTTCTAACACTAATGATGATTTAACCCCATTCATCACCACTACTTTCCTTCTGTGGAATCCATTAGTCGAACTCCCAATCATGCAAGTCTATGCACATCTCTTGCTAGCTCTCTCTTATCTTCCTCAAAATGGGTGGTACTACCTATAGACAACCTGCTCAAGGCATCAACAACAACATTAGCCTTACCTGGGTGATAAAGAATACTCATGTCATAATCCTTGAGTAATTCTAACCACTTCCTTTGTCTGAGATTAAGCTCTTTCTGACTAAACACATATTGAAGACTCTTGTGATCGGTGAATACATCAACATGAAAACCATACAAATAATGACGCCATATCTTCAAAGCAAATACTACGGCAGCCAACTCTAAATCATAGGTTTGGTAATTCTTCTCATGAACTTTCAACTGTCTGGAGGCATAAGCTATAACTTTGCCATTCTACATTAACACACAACCCAACCCAACTCTAGACGCATAACAATATACAACAAAGTCTTGCGTACCTTCTGGTAAGGTTAACACTGGGGCAGTAGTCAACCTCTGTTGTAATTCTTGAAAGCTTTTCTCACAAGCTTCAGACCATTGAAACTTGACTGTTTTCTGAGTCAATTTCAATCAAAGGGGATGAAATAGATGAGAACCCCTCTACGAACCTTCTATAATATCAGCCAACCCCAAGAAACTCCTAATATCAGTTGGAGATGTGGGTCTAGGCCAATTCTGCACTGCCTCTATTTTCTGAGTGTCAACTCTAATTCCATCACCAAAAACTATGTGGCCCAAGAATGCCATAGACTCAAGCCAAAATTTACATTTAGAGAACTTAGCATATAACTCATTATCTTTTAAAGTCGGGAGAACTATTTTGAGATGGGTAGCATGATCTTCTTTATTCATCGAATAGATTAGAATGTCATCAATGAATACGATAACAAACATATCTAAATAAGGCATGAGTACTCTATTCATAAGGTCCATGAACGTTGCAGGTGCATTAGTTAAACCAAATGACATAACCAAAAACTCATAATGACCATAACGGGTCCTGAATGGTATTTTTGGAATATCACATTCCTTTACTTTTAACTGCTGGTAACCTGATCTGAGGTCTATTTTCAAAAAACAAGAAGCACCCTGAAGCTGATCGAAAAGATCATCAATTCTCGGAAGAGGATACTTATTCTTGATGGTAATCTTGTTCAACTGACGGTAATCTATACACATCCTAAGGGAACCATCTTTCTTTCTCACAAATAAGACCGGAGCTCCCCAAAGTGAGACACTTGGTCGAATAAAACCCTTATCAAAGAGATCTTTAAACTGTTCTTTAAGCTCTTTTAACTCTTCTGGAGCCATTCTATATGGCAGAATAGATATAGGACGAGTATCTGGAAGAATGACTATACCGAAGTCTATTTCTCTCTTAGGAGGGACTCCGGGAAGATCATCAGGCTAGGCGGAGTAGTCGCTCTGGAGTAGGTTCTTCGACTGGATCAATGCATGTATGAACCCTAAAAAAATCCCGAAGGTCTAGTCTAGAAAAAACCCGAATTTTGTTGGGTTAGCTTTTTGGTAGGAAAGGCGGACTAGAGTCATTAACTCGGACTAATTGATAGACAAAACCCTTGGAAACTAACTTTCTAGCCTTAAGGTACGAAATAAAATGACCCTTAGGCACTGCTGAACTGCTATACCAATCTATAACTTACTTAGTATGAATCTGGAACTTGACAACTCGAGTTCTACAATCTATTGATGCATAACAGGAATGGAGCCAGTCCATACCTAGAATGACATCAAAAATCTACCATGTCTAACTCAACCAAATCAGCCATGGTGTTCTTGTGATTGATGGAAATGACACAATCACGATATACTCGCTCAGCTAGAATAGACTCCCCAACAGGTGTAGAAACATAGAATGATTCACAAAGTTTCTCAGAAAGAACATCAAAATTATTTGCAACATAAGGAGTTACAAAAGATAAAACTTGCTCCTGGGGTCTAGCAAAGCATAAACATCAAGAGAAATGACTTTTGATCATACCAGTGACAACATCTAGAGAATTCTCTTGCTCTTGGCGACTGGTGATAGCATATAGGTGATTCGCCCCTCCGCCAGTACCGGAAGTAGCTCCTAGGTGTAGCCTAGTTTGGTGGAGCAACTTATGAAGATTGGGCTCTATTGCCCTGATTTCCATTACCTTGCCGGTTCTTAGGGCACTCTTTCATGAAGTGACCCTCTTGTCCACACTTGAAACAACTTGTGGAGCCATCGCGACACTTACCCGGGTGGGTTCTACCACACTTAGCACATACATGAGCCCAGTTACCTCCTTGTGCCACCTTACCCTGAGACTGTGCATGTCTAGCTCTGAAGTTCTGCGAATTCTGACCATTATACTCACCTTTGTTTCTGGGTGCAGGTGCACTAGCAGATGATGGGTCAAGTCCCTTTTGGTTTTGTTGAAAGGATAATTGGTTCACATTACTTCTCTGCTGCCCGGACTCATTCCCTGTCTTCGCTTTCTTATTTATGAATTCCTCCCTATCCCTCAGCTTCTCTTCCTCAACCTGCTGCACATAGACCATCAACCTTGCTATATACATGTCACCTATTAGCATTTCAGCCTTACCTTCCTTACTCGATAGATGAGACAGCCCAACAACAAATAAACTCATTCTACTCCTCATGTCCGCAACCATCTCCGGAGCATAACGGGATAGTTGGGTGAACTTCAACCCATACTTATGAACACTTAAAGAATCCTTCTTAAGTGTGAGGAACTCTCTTACCTTAGCCTCTTTCAGTTCTCGGGGAAAGAAACGCCCCAAGAAGGCCTCCTCAAAACAATCCCAACTCGCAGGTGGTGCTCTCTCAGCTCTACCCTTCTTCCACTAGTCAAACCAAGTCCTAGCAACATTCTTTAGTTGATATGTAGATAGTTTAACTCGCTCAGCATCGGCAATGTGCATGATATCAAACACCTTTTGTAGCTCCTCAATAAAGTTCTCTAGATCTTCAGTAGTGCTCGAACCAGTGAAACTTGGAGGATTCATCCTCAAAAACTCACGAATCCTGAAAGTATCATTCCCTTCCTGTCGGTTCTCTCTCTGCCCAGCTTGGTTGGTCATAACTTGACTAAACATTCTTATCGCTGGTAACTTCTCCTTGGGGTTGCACTTTAGGTGCATTGGGTACCCCTTGCTCCTCAACATTGAGCCCAGTAGGATGACCTCTGATAGCTCTTCGTGGTGGCATGATTAACTGAAACACACACACAAGCATGAATTAGAAGAAACTTTTTAGAGATCAAAACTCTAAACGCACGGAATGAGTGTGAAAGAAGTGAGGTAATTTCCTAAGTGTTGCAACCTCCTAATTATAGATGGCGCGCTTCACATCAATAAATAGGACTCTACAGAAACGAATTCATAGACTCCCTAGGACTCTTGAACTCTGTGCTCTGATACCAAGTTTGTCAAGCCCGGAGCCTACACCCTGGGCGTGGCCGACACTCGAGAACCATTGCTGGCCCCAAGCAAACCCTTGGCCTCGCTTATTTACTCAGCGGAAGACTTTACCCAAGATAAATATACTTTAAAAGAATAAACTGGAATGCTCAATAAATAACTTAGAATGTAATAAATAACATTTACTACCAAAGTGGCAACTCAAGTCTCAACTTAACTGAAAGGGAAATTAAAGACTCATGAACTAACATCAACTAACTCTGTCTATGAAGCCTCTAAACTACTATGATGGACGTTGGGACAAGACCCACGACATCCTAATGAACTAAAATACTAAAAGAAATAAAAATGATCCTCTAGAAAGCTAGAAGGCTCACCAACTGACTCTGAATGCTCAACTTGATCAACGAGGTGCTGGATGTTGATCCTGGTTACCTGTGTCTGCATCATAAGACGATGCAGGCCAAATGGCATCAGTACATTGAATGTACGAGTATGTGAGGGGAATACTAAAGCATAACGTAAGCTTGAAAAGAATTTGAAAGGAATACTTACCTTGGCCTTACTCAACTCAATACAAAGTATAAACAACAATAAAGGTGCAGTTTATACAAAGCATTTAAAACAGTAAATGACAACTCAATGTATTTAAAGAAATACAATAACAATTCTATTACATTAAAGTAATATAATGGGGGAGATTGTCTAACCGACAACCACCACTATGAGCCTAAGTGGTGATACAACGTCTTGCCCACGCTGCCAGAACTGTCCTATACTTTGCCATCATATAGAACACCTTAACTAAGTGGATCCACTAGTCTATGCTAAAAAGCACTTAAATGAATCATCTAAAAAGTATGATCCTTTACTACCCATGATGGCTACATGGTTTATGGAGACTTGAGTTATTATGAACTCGCATCCCCATATCGGTGCTCAATACTACTCCCAAAAGATACTTAGCTCATATGTTTTTAAAACAAAACTTCTTTCTTTGGTTTGAGATAATTACTCAAAACTTAGCTTAAAATCTCTCTTGGAAATCGGTGTTTCCCTTCTTGCTCAATATGTGAAAACATTTTTAACTCTTGGGAATACTTAGTTCCCGTATAATCATTGAAGAAATGAACTTTACTCTTACACTTTCTCAACTCAAAGTTTAAGTCTTAAAACAAAGTTAAAACGTTTGTGAAAGACTTTTGAAATACTTTATGAACTTATCTTGACTTGATTCTTAACTTCTCTACTTGACTCTTAACTTTCCTTGAATTTGAATTTATGGATTCAACGATTGTGATTTGTGATAGGAAGGATCTCATGATGTTTAAGAGTATTTTTAGATAGTTAAAAATGAGAAAAGATCAAGAAATCATTGTTTGAAAGTAGGTCCGCGATTGCAGAGATCTATTTAATTATTTGGTCGCGAAAATAACTTTTGAGGCAGAACGGTCCGTGACTGCTCTGTGACGCGAATAACTTTTCCCAAATTTGAAGAGAAGTGCCCATATTCGCCTGACTTTTTTCCTTCTTCGTTTTCCACCCCCAATTCGCCTAAACTCGACTATTTTTCTCAAATTCTTTTTAGATTCAGATACCTAACATATGTACACAAGAATCTAACTCGAAACAACTCTTAAAACCAACGTATGAATCTCTAAAACTCCCCAGTCTGAGGCCAATTCTAGAACGAAAGCAAATTCAAGAATACATATCAAGAACATCAAACTTTACAACCTTTTTAAAACGAATTTCGCTGAACTAAACATGTTTGGCACGTGGGTGAACGAACCCAACGCTATGAAAGTCTCACATACCTTGTAGGGATTAACCCTTGGCGAAATCCACAAGCAATTCTCCACGAAATCGACGAATCCTTGCTTCTTCTCCTCTTTTCTCCTCTTCCTTTCTCTTCTCTCAAAACCCTAAATCTTTTATGAAAGCGTAAACTGATCTAATTCTGTTTAGACCCCTATGTAATTACCCAAAATGAATTAAATCAATTGGGTATGGAAAAGACCAAATACCCTTCTGAAATCCTGTTTTGACTTTCCTTATCTAGACAACCCAACTTCAAATAGGCATATCTCCCTCATACGAACTTGGAATCGAGCAAACTCGGTGGCGTTGGAAAGATAATTCAACGATATTTCCTACGGTATCTGGAAGTACACCTAACTGATCCTGATCTAGGAGTTATGTTTATTTGAATTTGACCAAAAACCATACTTAACATAACTTAACCAAATTTCCAGATTTTCCATTCTTTCCTAAAATGACTATTTCCAATTTTTAATTCTTCCTAGTTCTTTGAAATAGCGAGATGTTACATAATGTGTCACCGATAACTTTAAATTCGTGACTAACACTACTTAAAAATTGGCGCTAATTAATTTTTTGTGGGAAACTTTATTGGACAAAACTTTGCTAAGGATTTTTATATTTCGTTACTAAAAGTATGTGTCTCATATATTTAAGTACGAAAAGTAAAATTTGACACTAAAAGCGAACAATTAGTGATGAATTTGATGTCATAGCTAATAATTTCTTAGCTATATATCATATTTGTTGTAGTGGTGACGATTATATATATATATATATATATATATATATGACGAGATATAAACTAGTGTGTCGATTTTTTAGCAACTAAAAATCACAATCATGAAAAGGCTTTAATATTTTGGAGTAATACGTTTAAAGAAATAGAGCTTCTTCTTTTATTAAACCTAAGTCATGTGGCTTATGAACGTTTTTTTCATGTAGTTTGTTTTTTTCTATTATACCAACAAAATAAATGAATGATTGGGCAAATTCATTTTTTTAATATTCAAATTATAAATAGGATATTGAATTTAACTCAAAAATTTTGGACTTGATTGTGGATTTTTAATTTTGGGATAAGTAAATAAATAAATGTATAGCATGTTTTTAAATTTTTGAAAATTGAAAAATGCTAATCTTAGAGAGTTAAGGTTTTTGATCAATTTTTAGTAAAAACAAATGTTATAAACACACTGAACTAAGTGGATTGTCTATTGAGTTTATCCATAAACTTATACTTATCAGTTATATGTATTCCCTAGGTTCTATGAACCTTTTTGGATAAGAATGCATCTATTTATTATGATACTTAATATGGTGACTTTTGGAGTGACTTCTCAACCTATAAATAGGATTGTTCATTCACCATTGTAAGACACACACATGAGAGTTGAAGACATTTGAATAAGATGATCTCTACATTCTACTCCTCATATATCTTTGTTTATATTATTTGTAGTAGATTACTTATATTTTACAACACGTTATCAGCACGAGGCTCTAGCTAATTGAGATTGAGTTTTAGTTTTCCTTTAGCTCATGTTTTAGTTGATCTCGTTATGAGAATCAAGAAGAAAACACGAGACTCTAATATCATTTTGATTTTTTCAAGTTGAGCATCACTCCTTAATCCGGTATGTATTCATAGCTTTATTAGGATCATCTCTCTAATATCAGATATACATATACTCTAAACAAAAAGTTTAGAGTTGTCTGTCACTTTGTACTTTGACGCAAATGTTTTACTATTATGTGTTTAATGATCATAACAATCAATATGCACTACAAAATAAGGTTAATGATTTTCTTTCACTCACTTTTATATTGTGTGTTATCTAATATAATCAGATAGCACATATAGTAATTTGTATTCCACAAACAAAAGGTTTAAATTTTTATGCGTATTGTAATTCCAGCAGTAACATTGGAAATGACATGCATTTAATTGCATATGTAACTCGTCTATTTTGAAAAATTTAAGATATTAGTACATACTTAGTGGGTAATATTTTTATTGTTTCTTTTGTTCAATATTAATCACAAAATGGTAATATTTTTTTTTAAAAAGGGCAAAGGTGAGTTTTATTGCATTTGACTTATTATGTCATTGACTGAGGATAAGACGGCGGATTCAAGTTCCATCACACCAAAATGATAAGACATCAGGTTAAAGTCTGGATGCACCATAATGAAAAATGTTTGAGGGTAACACGATAGATTCATGTTTTATCGCACCAATAGGGTAAGACATCAATTTGAGTTTTGATGCACCATGGTGATAAGGATTGGGTTCAAGTCCCATAGAATTATGGCCTAACACGCCTTATATGGATAAAATATTGAGTTTGAGTCTCAATGCATCATAGTGATGATATAATGATGACTAAGACTTTGATGAAAAGTCATGAAATTTGTCCCATTGTATTTGCTCCATTCCCTGAAGCGAATGTGGTAGCAGTACATGGTAAGTTTGAGATCCGCCCAATTGCTCCATTCTATCATATGAATGTGGTAGCAGTGAATAATAAGTCTGAAAGAAGACAAGTGATTAAATGTATGAATAAGGGTGTTGAGGGACATAATTAAAATAGTCATCATTGTGATAATTACAAAAGGAAGAACATTATGGATTCTCTAAATAATCCTTCAAAATGTGAAGGTAATTCTTATCATCATAATGGTATGAAAGGTCAATGGACCCGTGGTCGTTATGCGGCCTAATAAAATAAAAATCTTCCATCAAAAGAAAGGAAGATAAAGTGGTGGTACACTTGACCTTTCAAAGTGATGTTGAGGTAGGTCATGCAAAAAAGATGAATTTCAAAGGCATGGCAATGTGCTTATAATGAGAATTTATGAAGCACATATAAATGATTAGTCCATTTCTTGAAAAGAATGTGACGTGTGATAAACATTGTGAATGCTTGACCATTCTGAAAGAGAATGGGACAAGATGTGATAAAATCATTATTGATTGGATATATGCCACCACTCACCTCTTTGAGAGGTTTGAGAAAAATGATAAATGTCATAGTTCACCTCTATGGGAGGTTTGAGATAAATAAAGATCAATTGGCATGACCGGCTAGCCATTCCGGTTCAATGTGATGCAAAAGTAATTGAGAATTCACGTGGCTTCTATGATGAAGAAATAAAAGATTCTTCAAGAATTCTCTTATGTTGCTTGTTCTCATGATAAAATGACCATTGTATCATTATACTAGCTAAGGTTGTGATTGTATTCCTTGAGACTTTTGGAACATATAAAAAGGTGAATATGGGCTCGTTCACCTGCCATGTGGACCGTTTGCAACTATATGATAGATGCATATATGTGATGGTCATATGTACTTTGTTGTCAACTTACAAATTGGTTTCTGTAAGGTTGTTTTCTTGAATTGTTAAATGAAGAGCACAGTTCCAAACTATGAAATTATGTTGATAATACTGGTTTGTTTAGCAAAAATTGTATGCCTCCAATTATAGCTAAACCATGGGTGTGAGAAAATATGCATTTGAGGACACTAAATTTATCAAAATAAAGCCCTAAAATAGTCCAAATCGTGGACTCATCAATATGCTTTAAGAACAATTTGAGAGTAAGTGATTATGACTATGATGTAATGGTGTTGTTGTTGAAAGGCTATTCTCTCACACACAAACTTAAGCATGACTATGAATGAAGATACCATGATTATGATGATGTTGTTGTGATGATTGAAAGGCTATTCTCATGAACACACAATGAACATAATGTGAAAGGTTTTTCTCACATAATGAAGATTCTAGGTTGAAAGGTAATTCTCACCTAATTGAATCTAATGTCAAATGTAGACATGGACGGTGAAAGGTTATTCTCACACATGATATAATGAGCTATTCTAATGAAACAAGTTATAACTTAATAAGTACCCCATGGGAATTATTCTTAGCACCGAGTGGATATTGATGTGAGATGGAAACCTTTTGGTGAGAAAGGCTGGATTTCTAGGAGGAATTTTTCCGTGAGAAAGACTGGATTCCTTGAAGCAATCTCTTGAGATGGAAACCTTTATGTGAGAAATGCCGGGTTTCTAGTAATAATCTCCTTATCCCATCAACTATGTGCCCCCATAGATCTTTAGCTAGTGGATCCACCTAAAAGCTAATATGATGATGCTTTTACCTTAGGCAAGTAAGAATACCTTTTTCGGTGTGGGTAACATCAGATTCCATGTTAAACTCACATGGTCTATGTCGGTTAAGGCTAATTCCCCACTATCACAACAAGACTATGGATGATGAATTATGGTTACTCAAGAAGCTTTACTTAGCATGAGTGAGATTTATGGGGTCTTACTCATGCATTGCACAAGTATGCTTTGAAGGTAGTCATTATATGTTCCTTTTATGTTATGATGATTTATGTAATGAATATGCTTATGACTTATGCTTATGATGTGTGCTTAGTTTGAATTGTTGCTTGAAAAGCCCTTCCTAATGCATTTGTGACTAAAGGTGAATGTTCCTTTGTCTATGAGAAATAAGCTAAGGATGAGGTCAAGATGGTAAGTATGATTGTGGTGGCCAAAGGGGATACTTAGCATGAATGGGATTACAGGGTCTTATCCATGCATTGCACAAGTACAGTTAGAGGTTAATTATGAAGAGGTTCTCTTATGATATGAAGGTCTAGGTATTGACCATATATATGGACTACGCCTTATGATGACTAATGTTTACATTGTGTCTATGTTGGATATTATGCTTATGATTATGTTGTTATCTCTTATGCTTTTAGTCTACGTCTTATGATGATGTCTCTTATGTTTGTGACTCATGTTATTGTTCATTATGATTATGGTATATGTCTTATGTTGAGTAATGCCTCTTATATGCTATGTTGATGATTATGCTACCCATCATATTTAGTACATTATAGTACTAACACATACTCTTGCCTACATTCTTATCAAATGTAGGGTTTGGCGATATTGAGTTCCATTCTCATGGCTAGGTTCCTAGTAGAGCAAGGAGTTGAAGAATTGGTGAGTCCTCATAGCATCGAGGATGTGATCACCTTTCTTCTATGTCTTTCTTATATGTTTTAGACTTTTGTATGGGCCGCGTCCCAAAGTTTTATTCAAGTGGTTTTAGATGGTTTGAGACAAAGTGTTATAGACTTCCGCTTGCTTTTATAAAGACTCCGATTGTATGGAAAAAGCTTTAAAATTTCCACATCATTTCTATTTACTTTATGTTATGATATGCTAAGTGTCTTGTGTTAGGCCTTACGGGGTCTAATACGCCACGTTACATCTAGGGTGTACCCCTGGGTCGTGACAACAATCTCTTCTCTCGAACTCGAATTTTCACTCCAAACCAACAAATTAATTCTACTTTTTCCTAACTACAACTTTTCTCTCGAAAAAGTGATAGATACAAGCAAGTTCTAATGCGTGCACTCATTAGAAAGAATGAATATCAAAAGTATGAATTATATTTTGCAAATAATAATCGCACTCTACTCGTTCTGTGAATCTACACTTAGGTTACCGCCATGGTTCCCACAACCCTAGTTGTGGTATTTAGCCATTCATACTTTCAATCGAATAAGAGAAAATATATGTTGAATACATTAAAAGAGATCACTTACGAAGATTGCGAATTCAAAGAAAACTTGATATTAAATACAAAATCAAACGCTTCAAGTCTTGATCCAAAGTTAATCGATAAAAACCAAAGTAGAGAATATAGAAAGTAGTCTATCGTTCAAGCTATCAAGAGATAATTCAAAAAATAAACCTAATTAATTCAAATAGTTAGTCCAAAAAGAGTCCTACTCGAAGTAGGACTGAAGTGTTGAAATGTCACACGGAGGGCACAATGGCCCGTCATGAGCTTCACGACTCGTGAGGCCTGCCATGATTTCACACTTAGACAGTGTGAGACTCCTTTTTCTAATGTCTTCCATGGGCAATCATACAACTCGTTGATTCTACCACGGCCCGTCAAGGGTCCCGTGGTCTTTGACCCAAACTTAACTCTTCTAGCTCTTCACACTGGAATCGTCTCACGGCCTGCAGGATGGGTCGTCAAGAGGACCACGACCCGTCCGGGTGTCCGTGGTCCTTACTTAGCCATACCCAACCTTAGCTCCTTAAAGCCTTCACAATGGTCCTCCTTCACGAGCTTTAGGACGGACCATTAAAGAGACCACAGCCCGTCAAGGTCTCCGTGGTTCTTACTTAGCCAATTTCAACTTACTCTTCCATCACTGCTATAACTCCACGAGTCTCCAGACGTCTCTTCACCATGACCACGTCCCGTCTGGGACTCCGTAGTGTTTGTTTCAGAATTATTTTCTTTTTTTTTCTATCTTCTGCATCCAAGTGTTTTACCTGTTCAAACATTACCAACCACATCATATCCACATAAATACACTCGATTTCTAGAATTAATCCTTAGTTTTGAGTGTCAAATGTGCCAAGATTTCACGGCACATCAACACCCTCAACTTAGAACCATTACTTGTCCTCAAGTGATGAGAAAGAAAGAACACTTGGCGCTCAACTACCCAAAACCTCTTACTAACATGCAACAACTATCTCAACCATAACTTATATTCAAAACCATCTATCTAACATGCAAGGATCAATGTATGACTTCCAATTACTCATAGTTAATCATGTTTATGCTCGTGTCCATTATCAGCTAACACAATTTAACTATCAAATGCAAACATAGTGTCCTCACACCAAAGAAGTCCTCATACATGATAATTAGGACTAATTAATACTCTCACACTTCCAAAGAACTTCTAACACTAGGAGAAAAAATACCGTAGTCTTGCCCTTGTTTTCTACGCTCTCTCTATCAAACAACTGGAATAGGATCACTGTAGGACTTTTTAGGCCTGTGACATAGGCTCAGGCTAGGGAATGAAATTTATGGTTTTGTGAGTGACTATTTTACCTTGGTTCTCAAAAGTTCAATTTCCACACAACTTTATCTGAGTGATTCCATCCTATCTCATTTCGGTACATCCCAACAGCCACACCATTTTTTTTACACTACCATTTTCTTTGAGACATGCATATTATTCTTGATCAAGCGAGTATTTTGATTTTGTGCCTTAGAGCTGACTAAGTGAACCCTCTTTTTACAATTTTCCTTTCTACTCGGGGTGTGATCACCCTCAACTTAGGATTTTTGCCTGAGCTGTGGCATCGTATCTTCTGAGACCCAAGGATACGATATCAACGGGTAAAACAAAATTAGTTGCAAGGCTCAAATCGGGTTCAAGGGTCATGCTTTCATTTGGTAGTTTATTTTTGGTTTTAAGTGGACTTAGCAAAAATGGCCTAATGATCACTTCCTATCAAGTTATTTTCAGATCTAACAAGACTACTCGGGAAAGTTCTAGTTTTTTCCTCCAGTGATAGACTTCATACAAACCTCACATTTACATGACACATGTTTGCACTTTTCAACGTTTTAGTTCACCGATTTATATTACACGCGAGTATCTAAGATGTCATACAAAGAGCCTAAGAGTCAAATTTTCAGATGAAGGACATATTTGTTAGTATTTCAGACACAACATAAGGACAAGATTTAGCTGCTGATAGCAAATGTTTACAACTCTCACAACAAAACTTCACGAATTTATCAAACACAAAACAGAGCCAACCTCCATCTATTTTAATATTTTCCTGGCAGGTTGCTCACCACCCCCTCCCCAAACAAAATGACTTTCTCCTCAAGGTAAAGAAATAAATACAAAACAGGGCTGAGAGGAGGGGTCATACCTACAACGCACTAGGCACCGGTAGTCGGGGTAGAGTTGGCGCCCTTATCAATTCACTCTCAGATAACTGGGAAGGCTGACTGCTATCAACAGGAGCTGGTATCGTACTACCAGAAGCGCCAGCTAACACCGCATCTCGCGTCTGCTGCTCAAGTGTAGCATCTTCCCTAGCTAGTCTCCTGGACTCCTTGCGTGCTTTCTTGTGATGCCTTCTGTCCTCTTTTGAGAGGTTTTTCGACTGTTCCTTATTAGACTCCACAACCTTCTGGTTTCTCTTGCCAAATTTTTCTTTGGGTACTTCACCATAGATGTCTTCAAGTGTCTAACTAGTGGGAGGCTCACTGAACAGGCTCATCAAGGAATCTGGCACAACTGAAGGGGGCACAGTAATTGGCTTCTCGGCCAGTTTCGCAATCTCAGATCACATCTCTGCCAACTGGACCTTCAAATCCTTACCATCAACAGAACCTACAACCTGTAATTGATTTTACACATGGACCTCGAGACCGTCCATCCCGTCTTTAAGCACGGTAGCTCTTTCCATATCTCATCCTTCACCCGCTTCTCCACAGCTAACACATCTCTCTATACTACCTAAGGTATTCTGAGCACAATCTGGTCTACTATGAACTGAGTCTGCCTTTGATCTGCAATCGATCTCTAAAAAATTGTGGTAGGTATGGTGATGAAAGTACATGTAGCTTAGGAGGATGAAACTGGTGGTGATGTTGTACTGGCATTTGGTTGCGAAGCTGCACCCTGCTCACTACTGCCATCAGCTCGTGGGATTTCAACCAGTATATGCGGTACTACTGCTACTGGTCCCACCGGTCCAGATTTTACACCAAAAAGATGGTTGGCGACATCTTTTATTTTTGATGCCGCAGTGACCTTAGATGCCTCAACCCATTTGTCCACTAGATTATTTGGTTAAATATTAGTTTGTAGATACAATTGCCCTATCAGACATGGAAATGGAAAACCTGCTATCTTATTCAATGCCTTTTCCCGCATCTCTCTGGTGATGATTCAACCTATATTCACTGGGTAACCATCCATTAGGCAAGCGACCAATGATGTGAGAGAGGGTGACAAGACCAATGATGTGAGAGAGGGTGACAAAGTATTATCATTTGTTGTAGGCCACAATTGTGCACGAACAACAACCAACCAAACCTTAGCCGGGAATGACATCAATGCCTTTGTAATATACACCTATGTCCCTAATACCCATGCTCCAGTCTCACCCTCTATGGAAATCAACCCAACAATCCAACGCATGACCCTCTCCCGCGAAGTTGGATTATCCATCTCAGCCTCACTCGTTACTCCATGGTGCTTACCTTAAAAAAGACCAACTGATGATGGTGCTATGCATTTTTGGCCGTGTAGCATCTTGTTGATCGTGGTTTTAGAGATATCCATGGACTGGCCCCTTACTACTACTTAATTAAGTGGTCCCCATGTGCTTGCGAATGCTTTCTTCCCCCTCTTAGTTGTTTCAGCGTTTGCAACAACATTCATAAGTGTGGCTGCATATGAGGCATATAATTCTCTTGTAAGGTGGAGGGAAAACTCTCCAGGTGGGATGTTCATCCACTCGAAGTGATGCATTTTGAACAATATGTAGATATCTGGAAATGCCTGGATATCTAGTACCACTACCCTAGTCTCAGGTATAATTTGTCTTTCGCCAAAACCTCTCGCTTTTGACACTATCCCATGCGTGAAGAAGTCTTAAGATCTGTCTAGAGTCCACATATATGAAAGAAATAAATTAACTGTTGCCTTATCACTAGGTCGGGTTCACGTTGGTGAACGAATTGGACCATTGGTACCCCGAGGTTTTCATCACCATCATCTCCTTAAGCCTCTTCCTCCGACTCTGCTCTCTCCCCTGGCTAAGGTTCATTTGCACTCTCATGAGAACTGCTATTAGAGTCCTAACCACTCCTGGACTCACTGCCTTTCTCCTCAGACTAGGAAGGTATATGTTGTGCTGTAGCTCTCGCTGTCTGTGACCTAGTAGCTCGAGGGGAGTGATCCTCATTCCGGTGTTTATTTGGACTTCCAAGCTACTAGATGCATCCTCATTTTCACTCTGAGTCAGTGAGGGTGGTGGTCAGGTATGTGGTGGTGTAGTATTTCATCGTGGCCCCATAGTACCTGCAAAACACAACGTGTTAATAATTTTAAGCAATCAATTGACGCACTAACGGTACTCAGACTTTCCCGGTGTAGTATACAACGCGACGCCTTGCCTTAAGAATGCCATCACCCAATCTATCATTGGGAAGGGCCACATAGTAAAAAAGAAAAACTGGATTAACTACAAAGAAATAATTTTTTTTAAAATCGGAGGTCAACACAGGCCGTAGTTTCCCTTGTGAACATGAAACAGTGCCAATACTCATTAGTGAACTGTACATGTTATGGTTCACAGAGGGCTTCACGGTCCGTGGAGTGAACCACGAGCCGTTTGAGCCCTCTTGAACTTAGCTATATAAAACGTTTTATAATCATTTTAAACTTGCGCGGGTCGGGTCGGGTCACTTGGGTACTGCCGACTTAACTGTGACAGACCGTGAAGATGCTCTTGATGAGCACCACGGTATGTGAGAATGACTGTGAAAAACCCTTAGAGAGAAAACTTACCTGAGGGTTCACGGGAGGCTAAACGGTCCCTCTAAGGTCAAACCGATCATAAACCCTTCCGTGAACCTTTTGGTGTCATTTCCAGTAGGCTCCCTTAAGGATGATGGTGACTGAGATGGGCCGTGAATTTGCTCATGAAGAGCATCATGGCCCGTGTGGGTGCCTATGAAGATCCTCCAAATTCCAGCTCCTCATTCCTCTGTCCAACTCTTTCATGCTAACACCAACACTGTGACACTATATAAACAATGAAAAACATGCTAAAAATGTAAACTACATATTACAATTAGAATCATGGGTTGCCTCTCAAGAAGCGCACAATTTAACGTCGCGGCGCGATGTTACTTGATTACTCAGACTACATCAAACTTGAATTCCTCAACTATTTTCACCTCCTCCGGGATTCCCAAGTATGCTTTGACTCGCTGAACATTGTCTTTGAACCTCTCACCTTTGTTATTCTCAAGTTCTATTGCACCCGATTGAAATACCTGAGTTACCTTAAATGGCCCGGACCATTTGGATCTCAGTTTCCCAGGAAATAGACAAAGTCTTGAGTTGAAATATAGCACTAAGTCACCAGGATTGAAAGTCCTCTTCTCAATGTGCTTATCATTATACAACTTCATCCTTTCCTTATATAGTGCAGACCGCTCATAAGCTCTTAAACATAATCATTCATTTCATTTATTTGATCCCGTCTCTTGTTCACTGCATCATTCCAACTTAGGTTTAACTTCTTTAGCTCCCAAAGTGCCTTATGCTCTAGCTAGACAGGTAAATGACATGCCTTACCAAACACCAACTGATATGGAGACATACCAATAGGTGTCTTGAAAGCTTTTCGATATGCCCACAGAGCATCATCCAACTTCCTTGCCCAATCTGTTCTGTTGGCATTCACTGTCTTTGCCAATATTGCTTTGATCTCCATGTTCGACACCTCTACTTGACCACTTGTTTGCGGATGATATGGTGTTGCTACCTTGTGCTCTTTAACCCCATATTTAGCCAAAACTGCACTAAACACTTTATTATAGAAATGTAATCCCCCATTGATGATAAGAGCTCTAGGTGTGCCAAACCTTGCGAATATATTCTTCCTCAGAAAACCAACAACACTTCTACCATCATTGTCAGGCAGAGCTACCGCCTCAACCCATTTGGACACATAGTCTACTGCCACCAATATGTACTTTTGCCCATAAGAACTCACAAATGGTCGCATGAAATCAATTCCCCGCACATCTAAAAATTCCACCTCCAAAATAGGTGTCATTGGTAGTTCATGACGACGAGAGATGGCTCCTTGACGCTGATATACATCACAACCTTTGAACAAGTAAACTGAGTCCTGATGGATTGTTGGCTAGTAGTATCCACTCTGGAGTACCTTGTGGGCAGTGCGTGCACCCCCATGGTGACCACCTACCGGAGAGGAGTGACAGGCCTCTAAGATATTCAACATATCAGCTTCAGGTACACATCGCTTGATGATATTGTTAGCACACACTGTATAAATATGGTTCATCCCAGTAATACTTACCCACATCATGTAGGAATTTCTTCCTTTGCTGGAATGTCAACCCTTCAGGCATCAATTCACTGACAAGAAAATTAGCAATGTCAGCAAACCAAGGGATGAGATTAAGAGTAGCGGTTAGTACCTGCTCATCTGGGAATGAGTCATTAATGTGTAACTCAATTCTTCTTTCTTCTCTGCCTCCAACCTAGACAGGTGATCAGCCACCTGATTTTCACAACCTCTTTTATCCTTGATTTCAAAATCAAATTCTTGAAGTAACAACACCCATCTTATCAGTTTTGTCTTTGCATCTTTCTTCGCCATTAAGTATTGCAGTGCTGCTTGATCAGTGTGAACTATCACTCTAGTGCCCAACAAGTATGCCCTAAACTTCTCAAATGCATATACTACAACAAATAGCTCTTTCTCAGTAATAGTGTAATTACGCTGTGCTCCATTTAGCACCTTGCTAGCATAGTAGATCGAGTGAAAGATCTTGTTACGCTTCTTCCCTAACACAACTCCTAAAGCAGTACCACTCGCATCACACATCATCTTAAATGGTTCCGACCAATCTATGCCAATGATCACTGGGGCAGAGACTAGCTTTTCTGTCAAGCACTCAAAGTCTTTTAAGCATGCATCATCAAAGATAAATTTCACCTCTTTTTCCAAAAGCTTGCACACGGGGTGTTCAGTTTTTGAGAAATCTTTGATGAATCACCGATAGAATCCTACACAACCCATAAAACTCCGAATACCTTTTACACAAATAGGTGGAGGCAACTTTTCCATTACCTCAATCTTTGCTTTGTCTACCTCCAGTCCCTTCTGTGACACCTTGTTGCCTAGGACTATGCCTTCCTTAACCATGAAATGACACTTCTCCTAGTTAAGCACAAAGTTATCCCCATCACATCTCTGTAGGGCCCTGCTAAGATTCAACAAACAATCATCAAATGTGTCACCTGATACGTCCAAACTTACACTTCAATTAAGAAGTATAAACGGTCGAAGTCAATTTATAAAACTCAACGTGAGTTGAGGTCGATTCCACAGAGAATTTCTTCACAGAAATAATCTCACTGTCACGTTTATCCAAATGTTGCAATTATATCCTAAAAGGAGTAATTATGGAAAATAAATTGGGTTTAGTTGTAAAGTTCAAGTAACCAATATTGATAAACAAAATCCAGATTGACAGTTGACAAAATGTTGATTCCAAAGTTGTATGGATAAATAAATGAAACCAGGGTTGTGTTTCCTATGACATTATATCTAGTGTTCATCCGTAAATGAGTTTCAGGTACTTTAGTCTTTGCAAATTATAGGCGAGTTGACTATATCTAATGCTTCTCAGTCTAGTTAGATAATTTCCACTCAATTCCTCTCGGTCTTCGAGTGCTAACAAATTTTACCCTCACATACAATGATGTTAAAGTTCTCTTCTCTCAAACTTGATCCTTAATGCCATCTTATCAGATTAACTCCACTTTTCCCAACTATATCTTTTCTCTCGAACAATTGATAGAGGTTGACTCTAATGCGTGCACTCATTAGAACAAATGAATAACGAATGCTGAGTTAAATATTTCAAATACGATTTACCTTCTACTCGTTTTACGAATTCACATTTAGACTACGGTCATAGTTCCCACAACCCTTGTTGTGGTGTTTAGCCATTCATGATTTCTATTGAACAAGCAAAGATTTGTAATGAAAACATTAAGAGAAGTTACTTACAAAAATCTGCAAATTCAATGAATGCTTGATATTCAGAATACCGGAATCTAACTTTGAAGCTTTGTTCGATGTTAACCAATGAAAACTAAAGTTAAGAATATTTTAAATTGAGTCGCTCATTCCATATGTGTCAAGATAAAAACAAATTACGACCTAATTAATTCAAATAGTCTGTCTAAAAAGAGTCCTACTTAAAGTAGGATCGAAATGTCGGGCAGCTTCACCGATGGCCTGACGGTCTGTCATGAGCTTCACGGTCCGTGAAGCCTACGATGGTATTTACTTGGGACAAATAAAATGTGAGTCTTCGAAGCCTGTTCACTGGAAATTCTTTACGACCTTCATCACGACTCGTTGTAAAGACCACGACCCGTCTGGGTGTCCGTGGTCTTTACTTGGTATTATCAACTCTTAGCTTTTCGAAGCCTATTTACTGGATCCACTTTACGGGCTACTTGATGATTCGTGACAGGGACCAAGGCCCGTCAATGGTGTCGTGGTCTTTATTTGACCTTTGGTCTGCAACCTCATAATCTCCATGCCCACTGCTTCATCACCACGAGCATCTTCACGACTCGTCAGGAGGACCACGACCCGTCTAGGGCTCCATGGTCTTCACTTGGAATTTATTCATTTGAATCCCGATGTCAAGCTTCACTGCTTCTTCACCATGGGCAGTGTGACTTCTCGTCAATACAACCATAGCCCGTAATAGGCTCCGTGGTGATTGTTCCAGCCTGCATTTTCTTTTTTTTTTCTCTTTCACGTCCACATGTTTTACCTGTGCAAACATCACCAAGCATATCATATCCATATAAATGCACTCGATTATCGCAATAATCCTTAGTTTTGAGCATCAAATGTTCTAAGATCTCACGGCACATCAACACCCTCAACTTAGAACCATTACTTGTCCTCAAGTGATAATAAAGACAAACATTTGACGCTTCAAACCCCACAGAGACTTTACTAACATGCCGCATCCTTCTCAAACACACTTTGTATCCAAAACCATCATTCTAACATGCAAGGATCAATATATGACATCCCAGTACTCACAGTCGACCATGCTTATGCATGTGTACTATCAACCAACACAATTTAACTATCAAATGCAATCATTGTGTCCTCACACCAAAGATATCCCTCACACATGATAATAGGGACTAAATTCTACGCTCACACTCCCAAAGAACTTCTAACACTAAAAACAGAAGACTATAGGCTTGCCCTTGCTTTCTGCGCTCTATCTTTCAAATAACCGAAATAGGATCACTGTAGGACTTTATCGGCTTGTAACATAGGCTCAGGTTAGGGAATGAATTTTTGGTTTTGTGAGTGACTAGTACCTTGGTTCTCCAAAGTTTCGTTCGCACACAACTTTTTATGAGCGATTCCCTCCTTTAATTTAAGTACATCCAAGCAGCCATTATTTTGTTCTTCTTTTTCTTCTGCTTTTTTCTTTTCTTTTCTCTTTTTTTATTTTTTATTTTTTATATTGCACCTTTCTCCTGTTCAAGCGAATTCTTTATACTTTGTGCTTTCAGGCTGACTGAGTGAACCTTCTGTTTCTACTTTTCCTTTCTACTCGAGTTGTAAACACCCTCAACTTAGGCTTTTGGCCTGAGTTGTGGCATCATATCTTCGGAGACCCAAGGATATGATATCAAGCGAGTAAGAAAAAAATTAGTTTCCAAGCTCAAATCGAGTTCAAGTGGTATGCTTTTTATTTGGTTGTTTATTTTTGGCTTTTAGTGCGCTTAGCAAAAATGGCCTATTGATCCTTTCCTATTCAGTTATTCTCAGATCCTAGCAAGACTATTCGGGAAAGTTCTAGTTTCTGCTCCTAGCGTTAGACTTCAAACAAACCTTACACACACATGACACAATACTATATTTTCCAGTTTCTTAGTTCACCAATTTATGTTTAAGACTAGCAATGGTCAACTCATAAGTACCTAAGATGTCATCTAAAGAGCCTAACAACCAAATTTCAGGTTAAGGCCATCATTTCAAACAGAACTAGCTGCTACACAGCTCAACACACAAAAACTTCACACTTTCATTAAAAAACAAAAACACCAATCACAGTTTATCAGACACAACAGAAAGTCAACCTCCATTCATTCTAACAACTAAAAGGGCATGTTGCTCACCACCCCACCCCAAACAAAAGGACTTTTCCCTCAAAGTAAATAAAGCAAAATAATACAGGGCCGTGAGGAGGGGTTATACCTACGACGCACTAGGCGCCGGTAGTCGGATCAACGTCAGCACCCTTATCAATGGGTGCGCTGTCAGAATCCTTCACTGGGTCAGCTGGACCGGTAGCACAAGGAGGTGGTATGGCACTTCTAGAAGCACCGGCCAATAACACATTCCTCCTCTGTTGCTCAAGTGCTTCTTCTTCTCTTGATTTGTTCCTCGATTCCTTGCGTGATTTCTTGTTCCTTTTCTTTTCCTCCTTAGAAAGGTCCTTTGGTTGCTCCTCATCAAACTCTCCAACTTTTTGTTTTCTCTTGCTGGATTTGTGTTGGGGCACCTCGCCCCATAAATCATCAAGGACTTGAGTGGGAGGAGGCTCATTGAATAAGTTCATCAAAGACTCCAGGACAACCGGTGGAGGCACGTGACTGGCTTCTCAGCCAGCTTCGCAATTTCAGCTCTCAATTCCACCAACTGTGTCTTCAACTCCTCCGCATTCACTGAATCGGCAACCTGTAACTGATTTTTCACATGGACCTCCAGGCCGCCCATCCTATCTTTTAGTACTGCCAATTCTATTCGCATTTCAACCTTAATCCGTTTCTCTACATTTAATACATCCCATTGAACTACCGTAGGTAACCTGGCCACAATCTGATCCACTAGGGCCCGAGTCTGCCTCTGATCTGCAACCAACCTTTCAAGATAATAGTAGGGATAGTAACAAAAGTACCTGTAGTCTGTGAGGCTGAAGCTGGTGGTGGTGGCCCTTCCGCAGATTGTTATGATGATTAACCCTTTTCTGGACCTCTATCAGCATGTGGAATGTTGACTGGTACAAGGGGTACAAGTGCTAATTTTACTACCGCGGCAAATTTGGCCCCAAAGAGATGATTGGCCACATCTTTGATTTTGGATGCTGCGGTGATCCTGTTTGCCTCAATCCAGCTGTCTACTAGCTTATTTGGAGGAATATTTGCTTGCATGCATAGTTTCCCTATTAGACAAGGAAATGGTAACCCAACTCTCTCATTCAATGCTCTTTCCTGCATTTTGGTGGCGATGATATGACCTACATTAACTGGGTAACCAGCCATAAGGCATGCAACCAGTGATGTGAGGGGCGGCGACAAGGTGTTATCATTCCCTGTAGGTCTCAATTGTGCGCGAACAATGGCCCACCAAACCTTAGCTGGGAATGACAGTGACACCTTAGTAATCGGTATCTGTTCATCTGCTATCCATGGTGCATTCTAACCCTCTGAAGTGATCATCCTAGCAATCCATTACATGACCCTCTCCCCAGAAGTCAGATCCTCCATCTCAGTCTCACTCGTCATGACATATTGTTTTACTTCAAACAGGCCAACTGAAGTTGGTGCTGTGTATTCTGGTCCATGCAACATCCTATTGATTGTAGACTCGGAGATATCCACAGATATGCCCCGAACCACTATTGAGTTAAGTGGTTCCCATGTACTGGCAAAAAACTTCTGCCACCATTTAGTAGTTTAAGTATATGCAACAAAGTTCACCAATGTGGCTGCATAAGAGGCATAGAATTCTCAGGTGATGTGACTAGAGAAATCTCAAGGTGAGTTGGTCATCCAGTCAAAATTGTGCCTTTGGAAAATCCTGTGGATGTCTGGAAATGCTTGGATATCGGATGTCACTACTTGAGCTTCATGGATGATTCCCCGATTAGCAAAATTTCCTAACTTGGCCACGATCCCCTTTTCAAAAAACTCATCAGATCAGGGACAACCCACATAGAACGATACCAGGCAATGAGTTGTTGTCTCACCACCGGGTCAGCTACATGTAGGTGGACATATTGAATCCTTACATCATTATAGCTGGCTGCTTCATCCTCTTCCTGGTCGTCTATGTCTTCCTGTGCCCCAGTTGCAGCTTGGGTACCACTTCAGGTTGAGGTGCAACTACATCCTCTTGAAACCCGCTAACAGACTCTTCACCGCTACCTGAGCCGTTACCAGAACCGCTACCAGATCCCTCACCACTATCGGAACCACTATCAGATGCCTCACTGCCACCATATTCACTACCTTCCTCTTCAGACCGGAGAGGATTGTCCTGAAGAATCGCTCTTGCTGTTTGCGATCTAGTAGTTCGAGGAGAGTGCTCTTCAATGGTGGTATTAACTTGAACCTCCGAGCCACTGGATTCTTCGGCATTCTCACTTTGAGTTGGTGAGTGAGGCGGTGAGGGGTGTGGGGGTGCAGACTTTCCATTGGGTGCCATAGTATCTGAGAAAAAGCAAACTGGATTAATAATTGAAACAAGTAAATTGACACACTAACAAGTACTCAAACTTCCCTTGTGTAACTACAACGTGATACCTTGCCTTAAAAATGCCGTCACCCAATCTATCATTAGGAAGGGCCACATAATCAAAATGAAAAACTGAAATAAAAGTACGGAACTAAACAATTTTTTTATTTATTTTATACGGGGGTCTACTCAGGTCGTGGTGAGCACCACAGTCCGTGGAGACCATCGTGGAAAAGAGATAGTGTGTTGGTCAGCAGGGGCTTACACTGGTTATGGTTCATAGAGGACTTCACGATTCGTGAAGTTGACCACGGACCATTTTGGTCCTCGTGAACTTGGCCAGTGAGTTAGTTCTTTGCTAAGTGTGGACTACGAGTGACTTCATGGCCCATGATGCCCTTCACGGTCCGTGAAGTCAATCGTGAACTTACACTTAGCGCTTTCCCAGTAACCTTTTCATGCAAAATGTGGCCAATGGGAAGTTTTATCCATTTTTAGCACACAAACCCATCTTTACGAGACCTTTTTGCACATGAGTCCAATTAATCTACTAACACTAAGCAATCCCCATCCAAACAAGAACAATATGTGCCTACTATGAACATACCCACATTCAAGCGATTTCAAATTCTCACTTTCAACAATATGATTGGCAAAATTCACATGGGAATACTTGTTTTTACGCAATATGGAGTCAACTTCACACTAATTTCATAATTCAAAACTAATTATTCACAAATTGATCATACCCATAAACTTCAACAACCAATTCCACACAATTTCAACAAACTTACGTAATGAAATATCAAAAATGCTAGTTCATCACATAAAAATGCTAAAATTTGACCAAATCAACGTAGTTCTAACTTGTTTATAGATAAGATCAAACTTATAACATGTAGGGAGAAGAACTTACTTCGAATTAGCTCACAATTTTCGCTCAAAAGATAGAAGATGAACTTCACTTCAAATTCTTGACAATATAGAATTAGGGTGTTGATCCTTTGGTGAATTCAGAATTTATGGATTTTGAAAAGCCCTTGATAGCTTTTAGAACCATTATGGATGAATGAGAAGAGAAAGAAAACTGACTCTTGGCGCTTTAGATAACTTATAAAATGTTTGAAGGTTTTAATTTTATGCGGGTCGGGTTTTTTATGCACTGTTGGACCCAAGTTGGCTGACCGTGAAGAGGCTCGTGAAGAGCACCACAGTCCGTGGGAGGGTCTATGAAAAGCACTTTGTGAGAGAAACTTACTTGAGGTTCACGAGAGGTTAAACGCTCCATACAAAGCCTGACGGACCGTAAACCTTCCGTGAACCATTTTCTTGCAATTTCCAGTAGTTTCCTTAGGCTGTTGTTGAGTATTACGGGCTGTGAAGTTGCTCTGAAGAGCACCACAACCTCTGGGATCGCCCGTGAAGGGTCTCCTGCACCCAGCTCCTCACTTCTGTGTTCAATTTACTCCTGCACATACCAACATACAGTGACTCTATAAAAACAATGAAAAATGCTAAAATGTAAACTACCTAGTACATTTACAATCTTGGGTTGTCTCCCAAGTAGCACACAATTTAACGTCGCGGAGCGACGCAGGTTACTTGATTACTCAGAATTTATCATGTTTACATTCCTCCACTATTTTCACTTCCTCTGGAACTCCTAAGTACGCCTTGATTTGCTGACCATTGGCCTGGAACCTCTCACCCTTGTCATTCTCAAAATCAATAGCACCCGACTGAAATACATGAGTTACCTTAAACGACCCAGACCATTTGGATCTCAATTTCCCAGGAAACAGATGAAGTCTGGAGTTGAAAAGCAACACCAAATCACCCGGATTGAAGATTCTTTTCTAAATATGTTTATCATGATACACCTTCATCCTCTCCTTGTATAGTGCAGACCTCTCATATGCTCTCAAGAGGAACTCATCCATCTCATTAATCTGATCCAGTCTCAGGTTCACAGTTTCACTCCAGCTAAGGTTCAACTTCCTTAAAGGCCTAGAGTGCCTTATGCTCCAGCTCAACCGGCAAATGACATGCATTTCCAAACACCAACTGATTTGGAGACATACCAATAGGTGTTTTGAAAGTTGTCCGATATGCCTATAGAGCATCATCCAACTTTCTTGCCCAATCTTTCCCGTTGGCATTCACTATTTTTTGCCAAAATAGCGTTGATCTCCCTATTTGATACCTCCACTTGGCCACTTATCTGCGGATGACATGGTGTTGACACTTTGTGCTGTTTAAACCCATATTTAGCCAGAAGAGCACTGAACACTCTATTACAGAAATGGTAACCTCCATCACTGATAATGGATCTAGGTGTACCAAACCGTGTGAATATATTTTTCTTCAGAAACCCAACGATGCTTTTACCATCATTTTCAGGCAGAGCAACTGCCTTAACCCATTTGGACACATAGTCCACTACCACCAGTATATACTTTTTCCCATAAGAGCTAACAAATGGGCCCATGAAGTCAACTCCCCACACATCAAATAACTCTACCTCTAGAATGGGTGTCATTGGTAGCTCGTGGCGACGAGAGATAACTCCTTGACGCTTGCATACGTCACAACTCTTTACCACATCAATTGCATCCTGATGGATTGTAGGCCAGTAGTACCTACTCTAGAGTACTTTGTGAGCTGTCCGAGCACCTCCATAATGACCACCAATTAGAGAAGAGTGACATGATTCTAAGATATATAACATCTCAGCCTCCGAGATACATCGCCTGATGATATTATCACTACACACCCTATACATTTATGGTTCATTCCAAAAGTATTTTCCAACATCATGTAGGAATTTTGTCCTTTGCTGGAATGTTAGCCCTTCAGGCATCAAATCCCTGATAAGAAAATTAGCAAAGTCAGCAAACCAAGGAATGAGATCAAGAGTAGCGGCTAGTACATGCTCATCTAGGAATGAGTCATCTATGTCTAACTCAAGCTCCTCCTTTGTAACACCACGAAAACTAGTAGGCTAAACTAGAGCCTTAGGTGAGGGTTGTAGAGCTTTACGTGAGGTTTAGAGTCATAGATATGACCTCTCATACTTAGAATGAAGGGTTTAGGGATTATACATCAAGGTACGACTCCCCAAGGATAAACCAAGGGTCCTTGAGGAGGACCTTAGAATTTACCCATAAAATCTGCCTTAAGGCAGTGACCCACGATGGGGACTCACACCCCGTGGGGAAGGGTCGTGGGTCAAGAAGTGCAAACTATGTCCTAGTACCCCATCCATAAAGGACCAACATGTCCCGTGGGTCCATGCACAACCTATGGGTTGGAGTCTCGAGGGTTGGGCAGTGTAGTCCCTTAAGTCGGTTAAGTTGGTGGGTTAGGAAACTTTCTGGAATTAATTATTTATTAAGTAGGGTCATTCTATTAGTAATTAGACCACCTATATAAAGCTATTATACCCCTAATTAAGTCATTCCAAATCAGTATTTTCAATTCACCAAAGAACCCAATTCCCTCCAAGAAATTCTCTCTCTAGAAAGTAAAGAAGATGAAGAGAAGAAAGCTAGGTCAAATTCCTCCATTTTTGCAAGCTTTGTGAGGGATTTATAATCAAGGTATGTTAGCTTATTCATCCATGGATTCTTCCATCCATGGAGCCCCCTAGATTTCCCCCAATTGTGAAGATGAACCCCCATTTCTAGTTAGGGTTTCTTCCTATATTGTTGGTAGTGTTGGGTATGAATCCAATTGAGTGGATAGTACTTGTTTATGATTGATTTAGCATTGAATTATGTTATTATGAAGATATTACATGTTTTCCATGGCTAACCCTAGTATAATTGATGAATCTGAAGAATGTGGGTTTATGCCTTGTGAAGTGAAATTGAGGATTCATAGGTGATCTTCTAGAATTGATGTTATGTATAGTAATTGTTCAAGAATAGAAGTTTTTAAACATGAATTGAACTAGTTAAAGGTATATATGATTGATCATGACTAGTAGTGATTGAAATTGACCCTTTATGGTATAACACCCCGGAAACTAGTAAGTTGAACTAGTGAGTTCTAGAGCCTTTCGTAAGAGTTTTGAAGTGTAGTATGAGGATTAAAGGTTGTAGAAACAATTCCCGTACTTAGAATGGAGGTTTTAGGGGTTATACGTTGAGGTACGACCCCCCAAGGACCACCCAAGAGGTCCTTGAGGAGGACCCTTAGGACAACCAAAAAGCTGTCATTTTTAACAACTCATGTTTGCCACCTACTGGCAGTGAGTGGACCCACGCCCCGTGGTTTGGGGTCGTGGGTCAAGGCCTGAGTTGGAATGCAACTCCAAGCTCCAGTACTGATCCACAAAATGACCAGCACGGCCCGTCAACCCACCCACGGTCGAAACTTAGCCCCATTACAAGCCTTAGAAATACCTTTTTGATCTTGAGTAAGCCGAATCGAAAGTCGATTGGAAATTAAGGGTAAACCTATGGGTGGAAACATGCATTGTGTTCCTCTTTTTGAGTGTGAGTGTCGTATCTGATTCCTTATCTTAAATTGACTCATATCTCTGTGTGAATATGGAATCATTCTTTATATGAGGGTATTTAGATACTTTTGTTGAGCTTGAACATGCACAAGTAGCAAGTATTGCGAGCAGGAGAATCTTTGGTAATGGTGTGTCACAATTTGAATCTTTGAGTACACAAGTGATCCTTGCATAAGTAAATTGAGTCTTGTTGTGTGCATTCATGATTTAGTCTTGTGTAGCACTGTTTGAGGCACCCTATTTGAACTGCTGAACTTGAGTTTGCTTGAGGACAAGCAAAAGTTTAAGTTGGGGGTGTTGATGAGTCCACAAATTGGACTCATTTAGGGCTTTATTTTAATAGAAATAGTGTCCTCGAATGCTTGTGTTATCTCAATACCTGATTAAAATGCTTAAGTTTTAGGTATTTGAAGTTTTACTGGAAGCATGGACACATAGGCGCAAAACGGAGCAAAAAGGGGCTGAAAAGAACAAGAAATGAAAGTTTGCAGAACGTCGAGTCCAACTTTGGGAGTCGCCGAATTGACATGCACCGCCCTTTGTTCCAGTACGCGAAGCCTTGAAGGAAGTGGATCGACAGGTGAGGAAAGGAGCTGTCGGTGAGTCGCCGATTAGTTCCGCGAAGTAGTACTGTATCGCCCAATGATCCAGAATACGAGGATGCTGAAGGCAAGACAGTGAAGGCGATGAGATGATTAAAGGGCGGATCGCCAAGTTCATCGGCGATCTCGACTAATATCACCGAATGATCCTCCGCAGCACAATCTGTGAAAACTATAAATACTAGTTAGAGTTGTAGTCTTAGTGCGGAGCATTTTAAAGTAAAAATTATTATTAGTCTATAGTATTTTTCTGTACTTTTTATCTCAAGTTTGGAGAGGGTTTTGTGGAGACTTGAAGAAAGGAGTTCATCTTCTCCAAGTTGGAAGTGGGTCTTCTTTATTCTTTTTCCGTATCTTAATTCAAGGTTTAATTTCTTATACCTAGTTGATTTCTTTATCATGTTAGGTATGATTTCTTATTTCTTGATGTGTGACTAAAAACACCCATTCTTGGGGTGTGATTTAGCAAATATGGGTTGATATTCTTGTTGGGTCTTGCTTGCTGATAGGTTAGATGTATTTTAATGGTGATTTCACCTAGTGGTTGTGGTTTAATCTAAAAGGTTTGAAGTTGAAAATCCAAAGCCACTCATGTGTTTTCGGCTTACCCGAGAGGTAGGTCGCGAAACCAAAACCACTAAACTGATGGCCTAAGGAGTGGGTCGACATGACGTTCAACCCGAGATGGTGAGCCCTAGTCCCATATCCTAACACTCAGCTCGAGAGAGGGAGTGGGGTAAGGCGTAGGCTGGTCTTCATACGACAAATGGGTGTCCGAGAGAAACGCATTTGAAATGTGGTAAGTTGCCCGAGAGGGAACTTATTTCCATTTAAAGCTTAGCCTAGTCACTATTGTCTTGCAAATTTCCTATTGAAAGCATGTACCCAAAGGTTTATCTCAACTTGTATTGCGGTCACATCCCAAGAACCTTCCCCATACTTGATTTTCTTGTTTATTTTGCTGTTTTACTATTTGTGACAAAACCCCCATTTGATATTTGACACTTTCGTGTCACCCCCTTTAATTTACTATGTTTTTGTTCGTTAATATCTTTAGCTACGACTAGTTAGAATGTAATTTTATTTTTCTATCAATTCTCAAAACTGCTCCCTTGGGACACGACCCCAACCCTTGGTTGGGTTATTATATTATCGACGATCGTAGACACTCATACCGTAGGATAGTGCCGTTGGTCACAATAAGCATCAATCTGTTTCCTGAAACTTTTCAACCCAAATTAATCTTCCAATTTTCAAGGTCTTACAAAACAACTAAAAACAAAATATGCTCCATTGACATAGTTTTGGAATCCAACAACTTCACCAATCTGTCCTAATTCACATGACTTCACAACAAAAAACGTCTCAATACTCAAAATATTCACAACATTAATACAGGGGAAAAATGCACAAAATCAGACACACTCAATAATGAAATTTCAATGTCCATAAGTATTATACCATAGACTTGTCGTTATTTTCATTTGTCACTAATTCCAAAGAAATTGGTTGGAGATCTCAAAGGGATTTTTTCTTGGCTTATAATGTAGTTTTAGGAAATATAGGAGATATATTTAGGAATAAAGTGACTCTCCCCTTCTTGAGCACTACAAAACATTTTTCATTTTTAACTTTCATCATTTCATTCTTAATTTTACCACAACACGATACACTTTGGTTTGGACTCTAGGATTTTCACTTATTGCCCACTTCTTTTCTCTCTCTTTTTTCATTCTCTCGAAACATTGCTTTTTTTTTTCTATTTTTTTATTTTCTATGACTTAATATTTTGGTGCTCAAGTATAAACCCACAATGTATTGATATTTTTTCCTAAGTGACTATCCACCATGTTGAGCTTGCGCTTGTAGAAACACATTTTTATTGTAGAGTTAAAGAAGTGAAGTATATAAAAGAGGGATTTTTTCAATGGGAAACAACTTGAGATATGATTACCAAATAAAAGGTATTAAACTTAAATGGGGTTAACTATTGATACAATTTATGCAAAGATGGGCTTTTATGGCTATAAAGGCTTTTAACAATCGCAAACAAGGTCTATTATCATATCTCCAATCAAATACAATTAAGACTTACTTATAAAGAATAACCTATCAAGTTTTATGTGACTCTAGAAATCACAAGAACTACTAAATAAAGACTCACCACACGTGGCATATGAACTATTCAAGATAAATCAATTTTATTTTTTAGACAACCACAAATGGAGTAATATTTTATAATTTAAAGTGTCACTACCTAAGAAGTTAAGAGTCATACAAAGAGTCAAAGAGTTTTCACTAAGATCATTCACTTCCATGAAAACTTTCTTTTGCAAAAAAGTTTGGAGGAGTTTACTCAATATGTCACAATGCGAGACTAACTTTAATAGTACCAAACCAGCCACAGTAACAAAAAGGACAAAACATACAGTGGTTACTCAAACTTCACGATAACTCTCATTAGGCTCACCTACTCAATCCCAAACCATATAAGGTACTCAAATACCTAACCTAAACCATGCATTCTTCTATTAATCATGTCACTTAGTTTATGTAACACCTCGGAAATCTACTAGTTTAAGATAGGGGCTAAGTTCTAAGGCAAGGCCTACAAGAATTGACCTTGGCACACTCCGCGAGGGCCCACACGGACCGTGATTGACCTTGGTACACTCCGCAAGGGCCCACATGGACCGTGAAGGGCACCACAGTTCATGGGAAGGGGTGTGGAGCTTAGGTCGTAGCTAGCCAATGGAGGCTCACCTCCCACGAGATCCAAGATGGCTTGTGGTTGTCACCACGGATCGTGGTGCCACTCGTGCAGGTGAGGCAGTAAGCCTCCAAGTCTGCCCCAAATGAGGACCCTCCCCACGAGCCCGTTGATGACTCCTGAAGTCCTCCACGGCTGTGGGAGGTGTCGTGGTCATAATTTAGTTTGAGGAGGAAGAATGGGTGGCACCCTAGACACTTGTCCATATACCACAGAGAGAACCACAGCTCATGGTAGGGACCACGGCTCGTGGAGCCTCACGTGTTCATAAGGCAGACTACTGTAAGTTAAGGGTACATTGATCTTTTCTGATTTTAATTAGATCAAAGCCATGTCGGTTTGCCCAAGCCTAGGACTTCTATATAAGTCATTTTAACCCCAAAACTCACCCATTCAAGTTATTTTTTCAAAAACCCAAAAGAAATCCCAAAGTTTTTCTCTCAAATATTTCTCTCTCTAGAACTTGAAGAAGAAGAAAGAGTTTTAGCTAGGATCAAGGCCAAGTCTCCATTCCTCAAGAATTTGTGGGATTTATAATCAAAATATGATGGCTTTTCATCCATGGATTTCTTCCATCCATGGAGTCCCTAAGAGTTCCCCAATTGAGAAGATGAAATTCCCTAATTTGAGTTAGGATTTCTTTCAATATTATGGGTATTGTTGAATGTCGATCCAATTGAGTTGAATATGATTGTTTATGGTTGAATTGATAGAATTACATGTTTTTAGGGTGAAATTACATGTACCCATGCCTAATCCATGTCTAGAAGGATGAAATTGATGTAAATGGGTTTTGGGCCATTAAAGGAGAATTTGTGGGTTTACATGTTTTCAATCTAGGATTGATGAGATACATTCGTATTGAAGCTTATATGATCAATCGTGATTAGATTTCTTTGAGATTGAAGCTTATGAGATGATTATGATGTTGAATTCCTTGAGATTGAACATATAGAATGACTATGAGATATAGTTCTTTGAGAGTAAAGCTTATGTTGTCAATTGTTGACTATTGATGTAATTGTTGTGGAAGGGATAGTGCCCACATGAATTGCTTATGTTATGCATGTGAAAGGCTTTCTCACATTGAATGATTCTAGGTTGAAAGGATTTCTCACCTAAAATGAATCTAATGCTAATGACTAAGATATTGATGAGGCTAAAGGTGATTACCCATGACCTCCAAATGACGTGGATATGAGGCGATTACCCGTATTCCATGAAGTAGGATAAAGAGGCGATTACCTCCTTCAAGTTGAACACGAGGTGACTACCCATGTTCTTATGATATGATTGGAAAAAAGGTGAATACCCATGATCCGTATAAAATGATAAGAGGCGAATACCCATGTCAAATGATGTTGGACAAGAGGCGAATACCCATGGTCCATATGTTAAGTTTGACTAGAGGTGAGTACCCATGATCCATATGTTAAGAAGGACTAGAGGTGACTACCCATGTTCCTTTGTAGTAGGGCAAAGAGGTGATTCCCCATGTCTATAAAAGATAAGGTAGACTATGATATGATGTATGATGAGCTTGGATTGTTGCTTCCTAGAGGTGGATGACCCAAGTCTTTACTAATGATAAGTTGAGGTTACTTCAAGAAGTATTCCTCCTATGTTATGATGACTTATGTGCATTGATTATGCTTATGACTTTTATTGTCTAACTCTTATGTATATTTTGATATTTATGTTTGCTAGCATATTTAGTACATGTTTGTACTAACACATACTCATATGTACATTTCTTATCCAAATGTAGGGTCCGGTGGAATTGACTCTCATCCCCGTGGCTAGGATCTTAGTAGAGCAAGACTTAAAGATTGGTGAGTCCTCATAGCATTTGAGGATTTGGCCACCCTTTCTCTTATGTACTTTCATTTTATGTTTTGAACATTATTGTCTAGGCTGTGTCCAAAGATATTCATGTTTTAGATGGTTTGAGACAAAGTGTAATATACTTCCGTTTTTGATATAAAACTTTGATGCTGGTGAAAAATATTTTAAATTTCAGCTCATTTTTACTATCTTATGTTATGAAAGCTAAGTGACTTATATGATGCCTCTTAGGGTCTTGTATGCCATGTTACGTCTAGGGGGCACCCCTAGGTCGTGACAAACTTGGTAATTAGAGCACAAGTTTTAGAATGGTTCTAGGATGAATTAAACCAAGTCTAGTAGAGTCTTGTTCATAAGTGTGAAGCGTGCCACATTTATGAATGAGAAGTTATTAGATACTTAGGAAGCTTCACTTCTTCATTTCTCTTAATCGTGCGATAGAGCTTAACTCTATAAGGTATTTCTCCTAATCCCGATTGTCTACATGATATGACTACTAGAAGGGCTTTTGCAAAAAGGACCAAGGGAGAAGAGATTAACAACGGAGCTCCTCCTCAAGCTCCTCAAGATCCGATTGACCCATTGGCCGACTGATGAGTCCAAGATTTGGACTCATTTAGGGCTTTATTTATATAAATTTAGTGTCCTCAAATTGTTATTATGTGCCAATAACTAATGTTAAATCCTTGATTTTCAAGAATATGGATTGAGGAACAAAGCAAGGACACTAATAGGCAAAAATGAACAAAACAGGCTGAACAAATGAAGATGGGCGAGCCTGAGGATCTCCAGGAGCACCCGGCGAGTCGCCAAGTGGCTTATCAGACCGCCTAAAGTTCCATTGTGTGAAGAACCGAAGGAAAAAACCAAGTTGGTTATGAGAAGGAGCAGACGGCGGATCACCGAGTGATTCCGCGAAGCCAAGATAGATCGGTCTTGGAAGAACTCAATCCAAGCCTTTAGCCATGAGGGGAATCAAATTGAGTGCCAATACCCACACTTTGTAGAAAATAGAAGAATATGGGTTAGCACATTTAAGTACTAAGTATGATAGCCATGCAAAAACCATGCTTAAAACAGACATTTTGGTTGAAAACCATGCATATGCCAATTTTGAGAAAACCTCATGAACTAACTAAAAGAGGCATAAGATACAAGTATAAGCATCATATAACTCATTTCATCACATTAGAACATAATCAACATATAAGCCATTTCACCACATTAGAGCCTTCACCTTAAGCAACCCCAAGCCTTACTTTGTGTAATGTATGAATAGCGTCCCATACCACCATCCACACTAAGTATCACATTAAGGTCACCAAAAGTAAACTTACCATTCACCCTTTTCACCTTCAGACAATACACATACATAAGGAACATAAACATATCATAAGTCATGACAAGAAAGTAACTCATAATACAATCCAAGTAAGGCATGCATCATTACATTAAGTACATAAGTCAACATTCTTCATTAGCTTCATTAAGAGCACATTCACTTCATTTAACATTATAAAATATAGGAAAACACCATGAATACTCTCAAAGCCTACTTGTGCAATGCATGGATGGCATCCCATACTACCACCCACACTAAGTAGTGCATTATTGAGAAGCCATAGTTCATTATCATTCTTTGTGGGGGTAAGCCTTAACTGACATAGACCATGTGAGAAATTCATGGAATACCGGTGTCACCCTCACCGGATAAGGGATTCCTACTTGTCTAAGGTAGGATCATTACTTTTTAGCTTAGGTGGATCCACTAGCTAATATCCAATGTGGGCACATAGTTATGGGATAGGGAGATTGCTACTAGATACCCCGTCTCAACTCATACATGAGCATCCATCTCAAGAGATTGTTACTAGATACCCCGCCTCAACTCCCGGATGAGCATCCATCTCAATTCATTTCCACTCGGTGCTTAGCGTTATTCCCCACAGAGTACTTAAGATTAATTACTTTAGTCATCATTATGGGATAAGAGATTGTTACTAGATACCCTGCCTCAACTCCCGGATGAGCATCAATCTCAAACCCAACATTCATTCATTAGATATCTCATAGATTCAAAGATGAGAATAGCCTTTCAACTAAGAATCCCCATATTGTGAGAAAGTCCTTTCACAACATGTCATTATCATTCATTAGTGTACAGTTGAGAATAGCCTTTCAATGAACATATGATCATTAACATAATCGTAGAAACTTCATTCATTCTTCATTCATATGTGCGTGTGTATGTGAGAATAACCTTTCACATATATCATCATCATTCATAAGTGTTAATTGAGAATATACTTTCAATAATAACACAATTTCATTCTAAACATGATCATAATACTTTCATTGAGATCACACACATATACTTCACATCATAATCATACATAAATCCTTCACGAAATAGCCCTTCAAGGATATGAACCAATCTCAACCCAAACATCAAGAATACTACATTAGATAAGGGAATTAACATGATTCCATAACTAATTCAATAAAACCATAAACAATTCAACATACATTCATGATCAATAAATTCCCAATCATAATTCACAACTTAGGATTTTGGGGAAAACATGGGTTCATAGAGGAATTCCATCTTAATTCATAATTAATTTATCAATTCCATCCTAAATCATCATATAAAAACATTTGAAATCGTTTTGGAATTGAACCCATGCATAGATTGAAAACCCTAGCTTTTTGAGGGATTTGGAAAACTTGAAATCATCTTTTTATAGGGCTCCTTGAATGAAACATAATCAAGGATGAATACTACCATACCTTTAGAGAAGAACTCCATGAAAATTGAAGAAGAAAGGCTGCTCCTTGACCCCTAGACTTGACCTTGATCTAGCTCTTCAATGGAGTTTCTAGAGAGAGAATATTTGGAGAGGTGGGTTTCTAATTTTGAGTGTTAGGAAATAATGAGTTGAAAAAGGATTTTAATACTTTAAAACCCTTAAAATACCTTAATAACTCAATAATAACCGTCCCCAACCCCTAACTAATTAATTAGCAATTTTACCAAACCACCCCTCACTTAGGCCGGAAGTTGGCAGAAAGCAGTCTTGACCTACGCCCCATGACCTATGGACCGTAGGTGGGCTCACGCCCCATCCTGCAGGTTTGTGGTTTGGGGCTGGTACTTGACAATTGGGACCTTGACCCACGAAGGCCATCCATGGGGCGTGGATGGACCTACGGGACGTAGGTCCCATCCGTGAGTCACTATGAATTTGACAACTTTTTGGTTTCTTGGGGTCTTTAGGGTTAGGCTTTAGGGTCCTCCTCAAGGACCCCTTGGTTGGTCCTTGGGGAGTCCTACCTTGAGGTTTAACCCCTAAACCCCTCCACCTAAGCTCAGGACATCATTTAACAACTCAAAACCTCATGTCAAACTCAAAACAAAACTCGTTAGGTTCTAGTTTCACCTACTAGTTTAACGGGTCGTTACATTTGGCAAGCCTGACTTACTTCACCGAATGAGCTTGCGTGGCTTATTTTTGGCGACTATAAATACATTTTTGAATATTTTATTTAGCATCTATCAATCAATTTTTATATCAATTACACTTTAGAAAAATTGTTATGAAGTTTTGACACTTCTGATAGTTTTTTCCTAGATTTGAAGGATTGAAGAAATTCACATTTGAGAAATTGGAAGTGGGTCTTTGAGATTCATTAATTTAGACCATTGTAAAAATGAAATCACTCTTACCCAGTTGATGGATAATCAATTCGGTAACTATTTTTACTTTTTTATAATGTCTAGCTAAAACCCCAATTCATGGGGTGTGATTATGTGATTATGGGTTGATTTAGCTTATGGTTATTGCTGATTATTAGTTTAAATTCTATTTAAAGGTGAGTTTAGTCATTAATTGTGGTTTAATTTAAGAATTGTAGTTGCAAATGAAGTTCTACCTTTGTGTTCTTGGCTTGCTCGAGAGAGAGGGTTTAGAACTAAGGTTTTTGATTGATAGTTTGTGGGTATTGGGTTGACTTGGGTTCAGCTCGAGAGAGTGAATCCTAAACCTAATCCCACACATTCAGCTCGAGCGAGTGAATGGATTAAGGTGTGGGCTATCCTTATTTTGCATGCTTGTTGATGTTTGAGAGAAATCAATTTGATTCGGGGTAAATTGTTCGAGAGAAAGTTTACCTCTACTATAGCCTAACCTACTCACTAATATCTAGTTATTTTCTAATAGTTGCAATTACTCATATGTCTAGATTAGCCTATAATCAATCACATCCCAAGAACACGTTTCATATTGTTAATTCATATTGTTTGTGACTGTTGTTTGTTAGTTGATCATCAAAACCAAAACCCCCCATTTGACATTCGTGTCACCCTTTCTTTATTATGTCTTTATTCGATAATTTTTATTCCTATGACTGATTTGACCGCATTTATACTTACTAATTGAATCTGAAACACGTACCGCTCCCTGTGGGATTCAACCCCAACTCATTTAGTTGGGTTTTATACTGATTAATGATCGTTGACACTTAGAATTGGATGAAGTGTCTTTTAAACGTTATTAATCACTGACCAAGTGACCAATGCGGAGTTTAGAATGACTTTTCAAGTGTTGGCTCAAGCCATGACGGCCCAAGCCAATAGGGAGGTTGTGAACCCCGTGGACTCAAATATGGGTACAGAGGTATCAAGAGTGAGGGACTTCAGAAGGATGAATCCTCCAGAATTTTATGGCTCTAAGGTTAAGGAACATCCTCAAGAGTTTATTTATGAGGTTTATAAGATGTTGGATATCATGGGAGTGACTTCGGTGGAGAAGGCGAAATTGGCCGCTTATCAACTTAAGAGGGTTGCTCAAATTTGGTTCAACCAATGGAAAGAGGCAAGACCGGTTGATGCGGGTCCCTTGGAATGGGAAAGGTTTAAGTCTGCTTTTCTCGATAGGTTTTTTCCCCTTGAGATGAGGGAATATAAATTGCTTGCGTTAATTAATCTTAGACAAGGAAATATGAGTGTGAAAGAATATGCCTTGAGATTTACTCAATTGACTAATTATGCTCCTTCTATAGTTGCCGACTCTAGGGCAAGGATGAGGAAGTTCATTTTGGGTGTGTCTGAATTGGTTGTAAAAGAGTGCCGTACAACTATTCTTGTCCATGACATGGATATTTCTCGTCTAATGGTACATGCCAAACAAATTGAAGAGGAAAAGCTCAAAGGGAGGTCTAGAGAATCAAAGAGTGCAAGAACGGATAATGGCAACTATTCACACTCCAGGTCCAGTGGACATGGTCGTTCAAGGTTTTGTGAGAAAAGTTCTTCTAAGGCTACTCCAAGGTCCAACAATCAAAGGGTGTCTAACCCTAAGCCTCAAGGAGGTGGTAATGGGCCTTCTATGCCTAATTGTACTAAGTGTGGAAGAAAGCATTAAGGAAAATGTCTAGCAGGTTCCAATGCTTGCTCAGTTGTGGTAAGACGGATGTCACGACCCAAGGGTACCCCATAGATGTAACATGGCGTATAGAACCTCGAAGGACTCCATACAAACCACTTAGCTCTCATAACATAAGAAATAGAACAATAAGAGTAAAAACAGTCCAAGTCCAAAACATTTTAGAAAAGCAAAGGGGAAGTCTAATACACTTGTCTCATTATAGAAATCTAGTACGATAGAATGAAATTAGGTCTAGCCCATACAGCATGTACTAAAGATAAATACATGAAAGAAACTAAAAATAAGAGTCCGTACTCGAAGCATGAGGACTCACTAAAGCTTGAGAATCAATCAAATCACCTACTAGCCACGAAACCAAACACCCTAAATATCAAACCCTACATTTGGGTAAAATATAGGCAAGAGTTTGCGTCAGTACAAAACAATGTACCAAGTATGATAGCAATGCATAAAACATTTAAAATATGCAAAGAGGGACATTTCATTTCATGACATGCATTTGACCAAGTTAAACATCATATGAATGAGTTATATAACATAAGTCATAAATCATGGTCAATGCAAGCTAACTTCTTCTTTAAAACCTTTGAACTCATATGCAATACTTTTTTAAGTAACCTTAGTTCATTCTTACTAGTGGAAAATTAGCCTTAACCGACATGAGACCATGTGAGCTATAACATGATCCCCCGGTGTCTCCCACACCGAAAAGGGTTGTTCTACTTGCCTAAGGTAGAACCTCAAACTTCTAGCCTGAGTGGATCCACTAGCTAATCAACCTATGTGGGCACATAGTTATGGGATAACTAGATTGCTACTAGAAACCCATACTCTACTACGTGAGGGCTTCCATCTCATGAGATTACTTTGTAAACCCGGACTCTACTACATGAAAGCTTTCATCTCATATTCAATATCCACTCGGTGCTAAGCATAAATCCCACAGAATAGTCATTTCTTACTTGACTTCATTACTCATGAAAAGGTGCCCTTGGACAACTAATTCAAGCTAGTTTCATTAAGATAGCTCCTTGTTTTTTATTCAATTGGGTAAGAAAGCCTTTCAGCCTAAGAATCCTTTCTATGTGAGAAAAACTCTCACATCAAGCTAGTTATGTGTTTATGAAAATTTCCTTTCAAAAACACAACAAAAACATCATCATTGGCACTTTACTCTCAAAGCACCCTTAAAACATTTGCATAGATTTTGATAAACAATGCATAAATCCACAATTTACCTCTTGAGGTCAAAACCCACTTTTAATCATAAAATCTTAGAAAACATGGGTTATATATTGATTTCATTATAAATACATGTAAAGCTTTCAATACATGCTCAATTTTATAAAACTCTTCCTTAAAAATCAGAATCTCATAACATATAGTTCATAACTTGAAAACATAGGGATCATATGGGTTCATAGGTGTAATCATCATAAAATCATTGTAAATCATCAATTTATGCATAAGAGATCATAATTCAATCATTTAAATCAACAATTTAGAGAACCCATGATAATTGAAGAAAACCCTAACTCAATTGGGGAATTCTAATCTTTGAAATCGAGGAATTTGGGAACTCCATGGATGAAAGGAATCCATGGATGAAAACTACCATACCTAAAACCCCAAAGCTTAAATTCAATGGAGGAATTGAGGCTTGACCTTGATCCTAGCTTTAATCCTTTCTTCCTCTTCAAGTTTCTAGAGAGATAAATATTTTTGAGAGGAAGATCTTTGATTTTCTTTTGGGTTTCAGAAATAAAGACTTGAATGTGTGAGTTTTGAGGTTAATATTACTTATATAGGTGTCCTATGCTTGGGTAAAACGACATAGCATTGATTTAAATCAATTGGAAAAAGACCCAATAACCCCTGACTTAAAAACTACCGAATTGGCTCAGTGGAATCTCACCACGGGTCTTGAAGAAATTCAGCCTGACAATGCTTCACTATTTCGGGTATAACTTTTTACACCGAGATGGAAATTGGGCAAAGTTGGTGGAGTTTGAAAAAGGACTCAAAGACCTTTAATTGGAAAGGTCATGGGCCACCTAATTTGTTTTGAGCTAAAAGATAAGATCATTTGAAGTTGACCCTAACCTCTAAGTCTATTGAAAAGCGCTTCAAGGATGACTTCAGGGTCCGTGTGGGGCATCACAGGCCGTTGTGATGCCCGTGGCACTTGACCTGTAGATAGGTTTACCACCTCTCTTCCTCTTAAAACCAACTCTTGTCCGCGGCACCTCCCACAACCCGTCAAGGCCTCCACGAACCGTCTAGTGGCTAGTGGGGAGGGTCCAACCTTTGGGTAGGTTGGAGAAGCTACTACCTCACCACCACGAGTGGCACCATGATCCGTTTGTGATCACCAAGAGTCTTCTAGGCTATTATGGGACGTGGGCATCCTTGCTTAGCTATCGCCTAGGCCTCATGGGCATCACTACCAGTTGTGGTGCCCTTCACGACCTCTGTGGGCACTCGTGGAGGTTGCCAATGCCCAAATCTCTAGTTCATGCCTTGTATTAGCCCCTAGCTTAGCCTACTAGATTCTGAGGTGTTACAACGGATCATAAGATAAATGATTGTCCTTCAGTTGATAAGAATGAGGTAGATAATTGTCTTAGAGCTCAACCCTATCCATCATCTGGTCCAAGTGGTTCGGGTTCTAATGCTCCTAAGCAAAACAAGTTTTATGCTCTTTAGACTCGAGGTGAACAAGAGGATTCTCCTGATGTGGTTACCGGTATGTTGAAAGTTTTCCAACTAGATGTATATGCTTTACTTGATCCCAATGCTACTTTGTCTTTTGTGACGCCATATGTGGCTATGAGATTTGATGTGTTTCCCAAAGTGTTGTTAGAACCTTTTTCTGTCTCTAGTTATGTTGGTGATTCTGTGATGGCTGAGAGGGTCTACAGAAAGTGTCCCATCTCTTTGTCCTATAGAGTTACTCTTGTTGATTTGTTAGAGCTTGATATGCTAGATTTTGATGTTATCTTTGGGATGGATTGGTTGCACTCTTGTTATGCTTCTATTGACTGTAGAACTCGTGTAGTCAAGTTTCAGTTCCCGAATGAGCCTGTCCTAGAGTGGAATGGGGGAAATTCTATGCCAAAAGATCGGTTCATTTCTTATCTTAAAGCTAGAAAGATGATTTCTAAGGGTTGCTTGTACAATTTAATTAGGGTGAGGGATATGGATTCCGAAACCCCTAGCTTTGAGTTAGTCCCCATTGTTAATGAGTATCCGTATCTGTTCTTAGATGATTTACCCGGTATTCCTCTCAAAAGGTAAATAGATTTTGGTAATGACCTTATCCCAAATACGCAACCTTTTTCTATTCCTCCTTATAGAATGGTTTCGGTAGAACTTAAGGAGTTGGAGGAACAATTGAAGGATTGTTGGATAAGGGTTTCATCGGACCGAGTATCTCTCCATGGGGTTCTCAAGTTTTGTTTGTTGAGAAAAAGGATGGTTCACTCCGAATTTGTATTGACTATCAACAGTTGAATAAGGTGACCATTAAGAATAAGTATCCTCTTCCAAGGATATATGATTTGTTTGACCAACTCTAAGGTGCAAGTTACTTCTCTAAGATCGACCTTAGATCGGGTTATCACCAATTGAGGGTGAAAGAAGATGATATTCAGAAGACGGCTATTAGAACCCGGTATGGTCATTATGAGTTTTTGGTGATGTCGTTTGGCTTTAATAATGCTCCGATAACATTTATTGATTTGATGAACAGGGTGTTTAGACAATACCTTGACATGTTTGTGATGTGTTCATTGATGATATTTTGATCTACTCAAGGAGTGAGAATGAGCATATTGATCATTTCAGGATTGTGTTGCAAATCTTTAAGGAACAACAACTCTTTGCAAAGTTTTGCAAGTGTGAGTTTTGGCTAAGTTTTGTATCTTTCCTTGGTCATATTGTTTCAAGTAAAGGTATTGAGGTAGATCCTAAGAAGACGGACGTGGTCAATAATTGGACTAAACCTTTATCACCTTCGGACATTAGATGTTTCTTGGGTTTGGCCGGTTATTACCGACGGTTTGTTGAGGGGTTCTATTCCATTAACGGCTGTGACTAAGAAGAAGGCTATATGGTACGAATTATGTGAGAAAAGTTTCCAAGAGTTGAAAGATAGACTTACTTTCGCTCTGGTTTTGACATTACCGAAAGGGAGGGATGGTTTTGTGGTATATTATGATTTCTCGAGAATTAGGTTGGGATGTGTTCTTAAGCAAAATGGAAAGGTTATGGCCTATCTTTCAAGGAAAGTTAAGGTCCATGAGAAGAATTATCCAACCCACGATCTTCAATTAGCGGTGTTGGTTTTTGCCTTAAAGATATGGAGGCACTATTTGTATGATATTCATGTAGATGTGGTCATCGAGCACAAGACCTTGCAATATGTTTTTAATCAGAAAGATCTGAATCTTCACCAAAGAAGGTGGCTTGAGTTATTTAAAGACTATGATATAAGTAATCTCTATCACCCCGAAATGGCAAATGTAGTAGCGACTGCTCTTAGTAGGTTGTCTATGGGTAGTGTTTCTCACATTGATGACGATAAGAAAGAATTGGTACGAGATGTACATAGATTGGCCCGTTTAGGTGTTCAATTAGTGGATTCCACCAAGGGTGCTGTCATGGTTCACAATGGTTCTGAATCGTCATTGGTTAGTGATGTGAAAGCTAAGAAATGTCTTGATCCGAGTTTGGTAGAATTGAAAGAAGTAGTGCTTAAGAAGTCCGTTGAGGCTATCTCCCAAGGGGGAGATGGGGTACTTAGATATCAAGGTCGACTATGTGTTCCAAATGTTGATTACTTAAGGGAACAAATCATGACAGAAGCTCATAGTTCTCTATATTCCATTCCCCGGGAGCCACCAAGATGTACCGTGACTTGCGGGAGATCTATTAGTGGAATGGGATGACGAAGGATATTGTGGGATTTGTGGCTAAGTGTCCAAGTTGCCAACAAGTGACAGTTGAGCATCAGAAACCAGGAGGATTATCCCAAGACATTATCATTCCTACTTGGAAATGGGAAGACTTTAATATGGACTTTATAGTAGGGTTTCCACGTACTCGATGACAATATGATTCGATTTTGGGTCATAGTAGACCAAATGACGAAATCAGCCCATTTCATTCCCCTCAAAGTCTCTTATGCGGCGGAAGACTATGCAAAGTTATATTTGAGGTAAATGGTAAGGTTGCATAGTGTGCCCTTTTCCATTATCTCCGATAGAGGTACTCAGTTTACTTCTCAGTTTTGGAAGTCATTCTAAAAGGGTCTTGGCACTAAAGTGAAGCTTAGCACAACTTTTCACCCACAAACTGATGGGCAAGCGGAGCGAATGATCCAAACTTTAGAGGATATGTTTAGAGCATGTGCCATCAATTTCAAAAGAAATTGCGATGATCACTTGTCATTGAAATAGTTCACTTATAATAATAGCTACAACTCTTGTATTGGTATGGACCCCTTTGAAGCTCTTAATGGTGGGAGGTGTAGATCTCCTATAGGGCTGTTTGAGGTGGGTGACGTTGCCTTGATAGGACCCCAATTAGTTCATGAGAAGCTGGAGAAAGTACGACTTATTAGAGAAAGGTTGAGAACAACCCAAATCCGAATAAAGTCATATGCCGATGTTAGAAAAAGAGACCTTGAGTTTGAGGTTAGTGATTGGGTCTACTTGAAAATACCACCCATGAAGGGTGTGATGAGATTTGGGAAGAAAGGGAAACTTAGTCCATGATACATAGGCCCATATCAAATTTGAAACGTGTTGGTAAGGTTACTTATGAGCTTGATTGCTGAATGATTTGGCAATGGTGGATCCGGTGTTCCATGTCTCTATGCTTAAGAAGTGTGTTGGATATCCGACATCTATAATTCCCCTAGAAGGATTGGGGGTTGATGAAAGCCTCTCTGATGAAGAGGTACCGGTTGAGCTCCTAGACTGGCAAGTTAAGAATATGAGAAACAAGGAAGTTGCTTCCGTGAAAGTTTTGTGGAGGAATCATTTAGTTGAGGGTGCTACTTGTGAGGCCTAGGCCAATATGAAGTCTCAATATCCTAATCTTTTTCCTTCTACTCTACTTTGAGATAATGAGTCTCTCATGATTTACTCCTTGTTTGTAGTCATGTGTGTTTAGATGTTCCCATGATTTCCTTATGCTATGCATGTTCATGAAAACTTGTGTTTTGAAAAAAAATGAGTTTATATGATTGATTTTCCTCATTTTTTAGTGCATTGAGTATGAGTTTCCTATAGACCTTATGAGATGAATTGATGAACATGCTTTAGTTATGCTTTTTGAGAATGAATTGCATATGAACTCCATGAGAATGTGTTGAGCATGCTTTTAGCTTGGAAAAGGTAGTTCCTTCTTGAACATGAGTAAATGTAGAAATTTTATGCATATTGGGTTGCTAGATGTAGTTCCTACCTTCCCTTGAGATGCATTGAGTGTGTTTAGCTTGAAGATGAAGTTCCTCCTTGGTTTTGTGCATTTAGATGAGTTGTATGCATGATGGGCTGCTAGTATTGAGTCCTTACTTCCAAAAGGTGTCTAGAAATTCCATTCGAGGATGAATGTTCCCAAGGGGGTGATAGTGTAACACTTCCGAAATATAATAGTCTAAGCTAGGGTCTAAGTGTTAATGCAAGTCCTAGAATAACTGACACTGGCACCCTCCGAGAGTGTCCACACGGATCGTGAAGGGCACCATGGTTCGTGGGAAAGGGTATGGAGCTTAAGCAGTAGCTAGTCAAGGGAGGCTCACCTCCCACGAGAGCCAAGACGGCTCGTGGTGGTCACCACGGATCGTGGTGCCACTCGTGGAGGTGAGGCAGTACGCCTCCAAGTCTGCCCCAAATGAAGACCCTCCCTACGAGACCTTTGATGGATCGTTAAGGCCCCCACGGTCATAGAAGGTGTCGTGATCCTAAGTTAGTTTGAGGAGGGAGAAGGGTTGGCACCCTAGCAACTGGTCCAAATAGCACAGAGAGCACCACGGCTCGTGGTACGCACCACGACTCGTGGAGCCTCAGGTGGTCATGAGGCAGACCACTATAAGTTAAGGGTACATTGGTCTTTTCCGGTTTTAATTAGATGAAAGCAATGTCGGTTTTCCTAACACTAGGACCCCAATATAAGTAATTTTAGCCCCAAAACTCACCAATGCAAGTCATTATTTCCGAAACCCAAAAGAAATCCCAAAGTTCTTCTCTAAAATATGTGCCTCTCTAGAACTTGAAGAAGAAGAAAGAGTTGGAGCTAGGATCAAGGCCAAGTCTCCGTTCCTGAAGCATTTGTTGGCTTTGTAATTAAGGTATGATGGCTTTTCATCCATGGATTCCTTCCATCCATAGAGTCCCTAATATTTCCCCAATTGAGAAGATGAAATTCCCCAATTTGAGTTAGGGTTTCTTCCAATATTGTGGGTATTAATGAATGTTGATCCAATTAAGTGGATTATGATTGTTTATGGTTGAATTGATAGAATTACATGTTTTTAGGATGAAATTACATGTACCCATGCCTAACCCAGGTCTAGAAGGATGAAATTGATTTCAATGGGTTTTATGCCATCAAAAGAGAATTTGTGGGTTTAGATGTATTAGATCTAGGATTGATGAGATACATTAGAATTGAAGCTTATATGATGAATTATGATTATATTGCTTTGAGATTAAAGCTTATGAGATGATTATGATATTTAATTGCTTGAGATTGAGCATATAGAATGACTGTGAGATATAGTGCTTTGAGAGTAAAGCTTATGTTGTCAATTCTTGACTATTGATGTAATTTTTGTGGAAGGGATAGTTCCCACATGAATATCTTATGTTATGTATGTGAAAGGCTTTCTCACATTGAATGATTCTAGGTTTAACGGATTGCTCACCTAAGATGAATCTAGTGATAATGACTAAGATTATGATGAGTCTAAAGGTGATTACCCATGAACTCCAAATGAGATGGATATGAGGAGATTACCTGTATTCGATGAAGTAGGATAAAGAGGCGATTACCCTTATTCCTTCAAGTTGAAAAAGAGGCAACTCCCTATGTTCTTATGATATGATTAGACGAGAGGAAAATACCCATGATCCGTATAGAATGAAAAGAGGCGAATACCCATGTAACATGATGTTTGACAAGAGGCGAATACCCACGGTTCATATGTTAAGTTAGACTAGAGGTGAGTACCCATGATCCATATGTTAAGTAGGACTAGAGGCGACTACCCATGTTCCTTTGTAGTAAGGCAAAGCGGCGATTCCTCATTTCTATAAAAGATAAGGTAGACTATGATATGATGTATGATGAGCTTGGATTATTCCTTGAGTTGCCTTCCATGATATGCATGAATAGAGGTGGATGACCTAAGTCTTGACTAAGGATAAATTGAGGTTACTTAAAGAAGTATTCCTCTTATGTTATGAATATTTATATGCATTGATTATTCTTATGACTTTTATTGTTTAACTCTTATGTTTATGTTGATGTTTAGGTTGTCAATCATATTTAGTACATATTTGTACTAATGCATACTCTTGCCTGCATTTCTTATCAAAATGTAGGGTCGACGGTATCGACTCTCATCCCTGTTGCTATGATCTTAGTAGAGCAAGACTTGAAAATTGGTGAGTTGTCATAGCATTCGAAGATTTGGCCACCATTTCTCTTATGTTGTTTTATTTTATTTTTTGAACATTATTGTATGGGCTGTGTCTCAAGATATTTATGTTTTTGATGGTTTGAGACAAAGTGTAATAAACTTCCGCTTTTTGATATAAAACTTTGATGTTAGTTGAAAAATGTTTTAAATTTCTGCTCATTTCTACTATCTTATGTTATGAAAGCTAAGTAGGTTATATTAGGCCTCTTGGGGTCTTGTATGCCATGTTACGTCTAGGGGGTACCCCTGGGTCGTGACTGTTTATCATTGAGAAAAGTCACTCAAACAACTACAACATTTACTTATCGATTGAAAATAAGAGAAAAACATAAAAGTTGTTAATCAATAAACTCATCCAAAATGTCACAAAACAAAATAAGACCAAGGGAACACAGAATACATACATCACTAAAATGTCTGACAGGAACACTCTAATATCTCAAAACGAACAATCAAATTCTAGCAATGACAACCAAATGAAATCATAAAAATTTAAACCAGATCACAAATAAATTGTCCCACCCCCAACTAAATAAATTGCACTGTCCTCTATGTATACAAAATAAAATAGATAAAACGTAGGGATTCCTTGAAGTTTTATCATGCACTCACATCGCTCTCGGTCTCCTTATAATACTAAACATCATCCTCAGACCAATGGAATAGAACATAATAATCGTCATATTTCCTAGATTATGGAAGTGTCTCAGTGGATTTTAAAATATTCCACAAGCCTTGCACACCCTTTCACATGTCAGTGAAAAAAATATCTCACTTGTTCTCTTCTTTCATCAGTTTGGGATGTGAATCACACAACTCTTCATGTGATTTGGTAAGGTTAGTGTTTGCTTTTTCAATTCTAGAAAAGTTAGCCCCTTGCCTATATTGGCTCTCTAAATATTTCTAAAAATCTTTCCTTGGCTCAAATGTAACACCTCAGAAGTTGGAAAGATGAAAAGGAAAGAAAAGTGCAGTAATTCTCTGAGGTAGTGGTCTATGAGATAGACCTACGACCTGGAGGGATTCCAACAATCCATAGGAATGGAATCGTGGGACATAGAATGGAGTTTTGGAAAATCAAATTTCTTAAGTTTGACCTACAAATGAACAACACCAACAAAAGGAAAGATGATGAGTCATAGATAGCTTTCGTAGAAATGTTCCAAACTTTGTAAAATTTTGAAAGAAAATTTAGATTCTATGGATGGGTCTACAGACCATAGAAAATTCGATAAACGATAGAAAGGTCTCATGGGACATAATTGAATTTTTGTTTTCCTAAGTTGGTTCAATGGTTTGCTAGGACGGGCCATAGAAATTCCTAAGGACTATAGGTCAGAACTGTAGGAACCATCTAACAGTTACTTTTACGGGTATATGGGTCTTTTCCTATGCACCTAATACCTATAAAAAATCATTTAACCCCCAATGATAAGTCTTATAACTATCTTTCAACCCGTAAATATCCTGAAACCCTCTCATCCTCTCAAATATTAAAATCCCATCCAAATTCATCCTCTCCAAATCCTCTCAAGCTTCAAGGGAGATATCTAGGGTTCAAGCTTCAAGCTCTGTATTCCTCCATAGCTTTTTTGCTTTGAATTTCAAGGTATGCAAGGCTTCATCAATGGGTTTCATTCACCCATTGATCTCCAATGTTTTCTCCAATTCTCCAATTCATTTTCGATCAAATTGATTAGGTTTTAATTCAAATCATCACACATTCTATTTGTGTTGATCCAACTTCTTGAATTTGATCTTAGTATAATTTTTTTAGCTCAATTACATGCTTTTCAATTTAAATCACATGAACCCATGCATTGATCATGATTTTAACTATGAACCCTAAAATATGTGAATTTATGAAGAAAATATGAATCTAGGTATTCATGTTTTCATTAAGTTATGCATGATTTATGAAAAAAGAATGTATTATGAATTAGGTTGACTTATGATGAGCATCACCAAAATTGTAAAAGGTTTTCTCACATTAAGGAATCATGGATTGGTAAAAAGGTTTACTCACACATCCTTGATTAAAACTTTTATGAGCTACTCTTTGATATTTAAACTTGGACTAGTATTTGAATCGTACTTTCCCATGGATTATTATATGTTTATTAAATTGACTATTCCATTGGGATTGAACTTAGCACCGAGAGAACTTTGAGGTGGAGGCTCAAATAGGATAGTCTTTAGTAGCAACCTCTAGTTCCATACTACGGGCCCCTTCAAGATTGCCTTAAATGGCCTAGCGAGTGGATCTACATATATCACATGATATTATACAGAGTTCTACCTTGGAAAGTAGACTCTCCCTAATCGATGTGGGAGTTACATCAGATTCCATGTTATAGCTCACATGGTGTATTGTCGGTTAAACCTAATATCCAAAAAAATGATCTATGTTTTATATCAAGATTTTAATGAAGCTTTCCTTATTATTTTAAAATATGAATTGACCATGTTCACGATTTCTGATGTTTCTTTAAAGGTTTTACTATGCTTAGCTTTGTCATCCATTTCATGTTTTGATTATGTCTTCTTATGACCATGTTTTACATTTTCATGCATATCCTGCTTACTTATTACATTCCATGTACTAATGCATACTTGTGACTATATTTTTTCCTAATATAGACTCCACCAATCTTCGTCCTCCCGTTTGTGGTTAGTCGACTTGCCCCTTTTAAATTCAAGAGTTGGTGAGTGCTCATGTTCAAAAGACCATGTTACCTTTACTTCACTGTCGTTATGTTTTAGTTTTTACACATTGTATATGGTGTACGGGTTGCATCGTGACCAAGATGTCTTGTCAATATGATATTATATTTTTCTTATATATTAAATGCTTTACTTCGATATGAACTCTCTTATTTCTATTCTGTAGTGTATATATTTGTAGTGGCTTATGTAGGTTCTCTCATGGTCTTATACAACATGTGACGTCTAGGGTGTACGTTGGTTCATGAAAAATATCATATTCAGAACACAAGGCTTTAGAAAAGTTCCTAGTATGCCTGACAAACTGCATTGAGTAGAGTCATTTTCATGAGTGTGAAGTGTTCCAAATTTATGAATAGGAGGTTACAAGGCATATAGAACACTTCACTTATTTCATTACTCTAAAGTCATTACATAGAGTCTATCTCTATAAATATTCTTCTCCTTAATTGTGCTGGATCATTTTTAGGATATGGCCCCTTGAAGAGCTTATGTGAGAAGAAATGTGAGGGAGAATGTGGAGCCCAAGGTTCTTGAACTTCTAGCTGACCCTTTGGCTGAGCAAGTGACTCTGGTGTATTGTGAGTCATTTTTCAATCGTACTCTCAAGCATGATGGCCCAAAATATAGAGAAGTCATTGCTCCCATGAACCGAAATGTTGGTACGAAAGGGAAAAGGATAAGGGACTTCACTATGATCAATCCTCTGGAATTCCATGGTTCTATAGTTAATGAGTATGTTCAAGTGTTCATTGATAAGGTCTACATGATAGTGGGAATTATGAGATTGTCTAAGGTTGGGAAGGCGGAATTGGCCACTTATCAACTTAAGGGTGTTTCTCAAGTGTTGTTTGAAGAATGGAAAAGTGAGAGGCTGGTTAATGTGGGTCATCTCGACTGAGTCAAATTCAAAGGAGCTTTTCTTGATCATTTCTTTCCTCTTGAGAAGAGAGAAGTGAAAGTGATTTAGTTCATATCCATCAAGGGAACATGAGTGTGAAGGTGAATTCTTTGAAGTTTACTCAATTGTCTAAGTATGCTCTGAATATGATTGTTGACTCTAGATCAATGATGAGTAAGTTCATGTCCTATTTGTCTGATATAGTGGTTAATGAGTGTCGTACCTCCATCTTGATTAAGGAGATGGACATATCTTGTTTCATTATACATGCATAACAAATTGAAGAGGAAAAACTCAAGGAAAGGGCAACAGAGTCCAAGAGGTCAAGGACCGGTAAGGGTGACATTTCTTATTCTAGGTGCGGTGGACAAGGTCATTCTTAGTTTTCAAAAAAAAAATTCCAGGCAGGAATTTGTAATGGGTCTTCTATTCCCGCTTGCACAAGGTGTGAAAAGAAACTTGATTATAAGTTTCTAGTTGATACAAATGGTTGCTTTAGTTGTATAAAGAGTGGCCACAAATTAAAGGATTGTCCATTTCAAACTAGCAAGGGTAAGGATGGTACCCAAACTTAGCCTAGTGGTTCATGTTTCGATGATCCTCATTAGAATAGGTACTATACTCTTCATAATTGAGAGGATCCTAAGGGTTCCCCAGATGTGGTTACCAGTATAATAAATGTCTTTCGCCTTGATGTTTATGCTTTACTTGATCCGACTGATACCTTGTATTTTTCTACTCCCTATGTGGTGATGATATTTGATGTTGGTCCTAAAGTCCTTTCTAATCGGCTTCATGTCTATACCCCCTTTGTGATTCTATAGTACCTAAGAGAATTTATAGAAACTATCGTATTTCAATTTCTCATGGAGTCATTCATGTTGATCTTGTAGAGCTTGATATGTTGGATTTGGATGTTATTCTTGGGATGGAATTGCTTCATGCGTGTTATGATTACATAGATTGTAGGACCCGATTGGTCACATTCAAGGTTCCGAAAGAATATATCATTTAATGGCTAAGGTTCAATGTGTTTCTTGTCTAAAGGCTAGGAATATGATTTCTAAAGGTTTCATTTATCATCTAGTTTGAGCTAGGGATACAGATTCCAAAGCCCCTACTCTTGAGTCAGTTTCTATTGTAAATGAGTTTCCAAAAGTATTCCCCAACGATCTTCTTAGTATCCCCCCCAAAGGGAAATAGACTTTGAAATTAACCTTCTCCCATATACACAACTTATCTCTTTTTCTCATTATCATATGGCCCTGACAAAACATAAAGAGTTAAAGGACAAACTATAATACTTGTTGGATAAGGGTTTTATTAAACTGAGTATTTCATCATGGGTAGCTCCAGTGTTGTTTGATCAAAAGAATGATGGTTCTCTTCAAATGTGCATCTACCATCATGAATTGAACAAAGATATGATTAAGAATGAGTATCCTCTTGTATGGATTGATGATTTGTTTGATCCACTCCAATGAGCGAGTTACTTCTCCAAGATTGACCTCTGATCGGGTTATCACCAATTAAGGGTGAAGGCGAGTGACATTCTGAAGATGGATTTTCAAACTCGGTATGGTCTTTTGAGTTTTTGGGGATGTCTTATTGTTTGACTAATGCCACGGTAACGTTTATGGATTTGATGAATATGGTCTTTAAGAAATATCTTAACATGTTTTTAATTGTGTTTATTGATGACATTTTGATTTACTCACGAAGTGAGGATTAGCATGTTGAGCATTTCAGGATAGTATTGCAGATTTGTAAGGATCGTGAATTGTATATTAATTTTGAAAAATGTGTGTTTTGGTTGAGGTATGTTGCTTTCCTTAGTCATATTATCTCCGCTGAAGGTATTCAAGTCAATCCTAATAAAACTAAGGTTGTTATGAATTGGCTAGACCTTTGTCCACTTCAAATATACGTAGTTTCTTGGGTTCGGCATGTTACTGTAGAAGGTTTGTGGACAGATTTTTCTCTATTGCTTCGCTTTTGAAGACATTAACTCAAAAGAAGGTGCAATTCTTATGGTCAAAAACTTATAAGAAGAGTTTCTAATAATTGAAAGATAGACTAAGTTCGACACCTATTTTGACATCACGAGAAGGGTCGGATGGTTTTGTTGTATATTGTGATGCTTCTCGAATTAGTCTTGAGTTTGTTTTGATGCAACATGGGAAAGTCATTGCATATGCTTCAAGGATATTGAAGGTGCATAAAAAGAATTATTTGACTCATGATTTTGAGTTAGCGGCAGTAGTGTTTGCCCTTAATATTTTGAGACATTACTTATATTGTGTTCATGTAGATGTGGTTATGGACCACACGAGTTTGAAATATTTGCATACTCAAAAGTATTTGAATCTTCTCCAAAGGAGCTTGCTTGAGTTATTGAATGATTACGACATGAGTGTCCTCCATCATCCTAGAAAGGCGAATGTGGTGGAGGATTATCTTAGCCGACTATCAATGGAAAGTGTTGCTCATGTTGAGGATGATAAGAATGAGTTAGTTTATGATGTTCATAGATTGGACCGAGTGAGTGTTCGCTTGGTTGATTCCAATGAAGGTGTTGTAGTTGTTCATAATTGTTTCGAATCATATTTTTTTTCGGATGTGAAGGCTAGACAAGATGTTGATCATGCATTGGTTTACTTAAAGAAGTCGGTCTATGAAAAATCCATTGAGGCTTTTTTCCCTAACGAGGACAAAGAGTCTTTTGATATCAAGGTTGGTTATGTGTTCCGAATGTTTATGAGTTGAGAAATCAGGTTTTGACAAAAGCTCATAGTTCTTAGTTTTCTATTCACCCGGGAGCCACAAACATGTACCGTGATTTGCAGGTAGTTTATTGGTGGAATCGGATAAAGAAGGATTTTGCAGAATTTATGGCTAAATGTCTGAATTGTGAACATGTGAAAGTTGAACATCAAAACCTGGGTGGTAAAGCTCAAGACATTAGCATTCTTACATGGAAATGGGAAGATTTAAATATGGACTTCATTACGGGTTTACCTCGCACTCATCGACAGTTTTATTTGATTTGGGTTAATCTGGACCAAATGACAAAAATGGCTCACTTCCTTCCTGTTAAAACTTCATTCTAATTGAAATATTCCTCCGAGCTTTAGATTCGGGAAACAGTGAGGTTGCATGGAGTGCCTTTGTCCATTATCTCTAATTGCGGCATTCATTTTACATCTCAATTTTGGAAGTTGTTTCAGAAAGGTCTTGGTACACAAGTAAAACGGCACGACTTACCATCCCTAGACCGATGGACAAGCCGAATTTACCATTCATACCTTAGAGGATATGTTAAGAGCTTGTGTGATTGATTTCAACGTAAATTTGCATGATCATTTGCCTTTGATTGAATTTGCTTATAATAATAGCTATCACTTTAGCATTAGGATGGCACCGTTTCAAGTAATTTATGGTAGCATGTATAGGTCTCCTACATATTGGTTTGAAGTAATTGAGGTTACATTAATAGGGCTCGGGTGTGTGCATGAGGCTATGGAAAAGGTTTAACTTATTCGCGAGAGGTTGTAAATGGCTCAAAGTGACAAAAGTCCTATTTCGATGTTAGAAGAAGAGATCTTTAGTTTGAAGTTGATGATTGGGTCTACTTGAATATTTCACCTATGAAGGGTGTAATGAGATTTTCAAAGAAATGGAAGCTTAGTCCCAGCTATATTGGCTCATATTTTGAGGCGTATTGTAAAAGTTGCTTATGAACTTAAGTTGGCTAATGATTTAGCATCGCTACATCCCGTATTCCATGTTTCTTTGATGAAGAAGTGTGTTGGAGATCCGACATCTATTGTGCCTTTAGAAGGTTTAGGAGTCAAGGAAAATCTTTCATATGAAGAGGTTCCGGTTGAGATTTTAGACCAACAAGTTTAGGAGTTGAGAAATAAGGAAGTTGCTTCCGTGAAGGTTCTGTGGAAAAATCCATTAGTTGAGGGGGATACTTGGGAGGCCAAAACCGATATGATTTTCCGGTATCCTCATCTCTTAACCTCCGCTTATGTTCTACGTTGAGGTACTAGTTCCTAGTGGTTCATTGTTTTGGATCCATGTGTTTGAGTAATTCGAATGTTTCCATATGCATGAATATTCATGAAAAACTCGCTTTTGATGTTATGATATAGCTTAAAGTGATTCTCCATGTTTTATGTGCATTTTGATGAAATTTGAATTCATGTTGGGTTGTTAGTTTCTCCGCTACTCCATTCATGCTAGCTTGATTTGCATTCGAGGACGAATGTTCCCAAAGAGGAGATATTGTAACACCTCAGAAGTTGAAAGATGAGAAAGGAAAGAAAGGTGTAGAATTTCTCTGAGGCAATGGTCTACAAGACAGACCTAGGTCTAGTAGGAATTCCAACGAGCAATAGAAATGGAATGGTAGGACCTAGTATTGAGTTTTGGAAAATCAAGTTTCTAAAATTTGACCTATGAATGAATAGGATGAACAATAGGAATTACGACGAGTCATAGATTTCTTTCGTAGAAAGGTTCCAGATTTATTAAACATTTTAACCAAAAGTTGGGTTCTACATATGGGGTCTATAGAACATAGAAAATATTCTAACGGGAAATGATTGAATTTCGGCATTTTAAAGTTTGTTCCACGGTTGGCTAGGACGGGCCGTAGAAATTTCTACAAACCTTAGGAACCATCCAAGAGTTATTTTTAAGGGTATTTGAATCTTTTCCTATGCACCTAATACATATATTATGTATTCAAAGTGCTATAACTACCTTTAAACCCCTGAATATACCCAAACCCTCTCATTCTCTAAAATCCCCAAATCCCATCCAAATATATCCCCTCCAAATACTCTCAAGCTTCAAGGGTATAACTACCTTTAAACTCCTAAATATACCCAAACCCTCTCAATCTCTAAAATCCCCAAATCCCATCCAAATATATCCCCTCCAAATCCTCTCAAGCTTCAAGGGAGAAATCTAGGGTTCAAGCTTCAAGTATCCTTATTCCTCCATTGCTTCTGGGATTTGAATAGTAGGGTATGTAAGTCTTAATCAATGGGTTCCATTCACCCATTGAGCCCCAATGTTTTATCTAGTTCTTCATATCAATTTCAATCAAATTGATTAGGTTTCCATTCAATTCTTCATGGGTTCTATTTATGCTGATCCAATTGCTTGAATTTGATCTTATTATGATTGTTTTAACTCAATTACATTCTTTCCAATTAAAATCACATGAATCAATGCAGTGATCATGATTTTTACTATGAACCCTAAAAGATGTGAATTTATGAAGAAGCTGTGAATCTATTATTTGATGTTGTCATGAAGTTATGCATGATTTATGAAAAATAAATGTCTTATGAATTAGGTTTCTTTAAGATGAGCATGAATAAAATTGTGAAAGGTTTTCTCATACATGCTTGATTCAAGAAGCTACTTTATGATGTTTAAGCTTGGGCAAGTATTTGAATTGTAGTTTCCCATGGATGATGATATGTTAATGAATTGACTATTCCGTTGGGGTTTAGCATAGCACCGAGACAACTTTGAGGTGGAAGCTCAAATAGAGTAGTCTCTAGGTGCCCCCTCTAGTTCATAACTATGTGCATATGTAGGATTGCCTTAAATGGCCTAGCTAGTAAATACACATATAGCTTATGATATGATACGCAGTTCTACCTTTGAAAGTAGACTTTCCCTTCTCGATAATGGAGTTAAGTCGGATTCTATGTTATAACTCACATGGTCTATTGTCGGTCAAAGCTAATACCCTACAAAATGATCTATGTTTTTATATCAATATTTTAATGAAGCTTTCCTTAGGATTTAAAATTTGTGTTGACCTTGTTTATGATTTATGATTTTTCTTTAAAGGTTTTACTATGCTTAGCTTTGCATGCATTTCATGATTCAATTTGAGCCTCTTATGATCATATTTTACCTTTTCAAGCATATCTCTCATACTTAGTGCATTCCATGTACTAGTGCATACTTGTGCCTACATTGTTTCACTATTGTAGGGTCTATTGATCTTCCTACTCCTGCTCATGGTTAGTTGACTTGCCCCTTTGTAGTTCAAGAGCTGGTGAGTCCTCATGTTCCGAAGACCATGTTTCCTATATATCATTGTTATTATGATTTAGTTTTCTGACATTGTACGTGGTGTATGGGTTACATCTCGACCACTTCTTTGATGTAATAGATGACTTGTCAAAAATATGTTAGAATTCCGCTTATATGTTAAATGCTATACTTTGATATGAACTCTCTTATTTATATTATATTGTGTATATGTATGTCAAGTGTCTTGTGTAGGTCTCTCGGGGTTTAATACGTCATATCACGTCTAGGGTGTACTTTGGATTGTGACAACAAATGTGGAGGGGACATGAGATGTTTCACATGATCTTTCTAAAAGTTTAGATGCTGACTATCAAATTTCCTTCATCTCATTTCACAACAAAACAAATGGTCAAGTAGCCTATGGTCTATTAGTGTCAGCCTCAATCTGAAATTATTTTCCTGCCGCTGTCTTTCTCTGTTTTTTTTTTTGGTGACATAATCAACTCCTCATTTTTTTCAATGGAATAATTGACTTCGCTTGATCTACTCAATTATCTTACTTGTATATTTCTACCCCAGTGAGAATGCACAACCTAGTAATAAGAGAAGAAAACATAAGTGTGAGACTATCTTTCTTCAAATACTCCTTGAACTCGTAGAAAATCATGTGAGCAATATTCAGCAGAATGTTGTCAAGAATGCAAGCAACCACTTAGGCTCTCAATACTGTGATATTGAATACACTTCCGCATGAGGAGACTCAGCTGCAAATAAGGGGTATTCAATTCTTTGATTTACAATGAACTCTCTGAAGGTGTTGTCTCTCTTTGTGACAACTCAAGGTGCCAATTGTTCTGACATATATTACACACCAACTAATTATCTGGAGCACAATTTTGTGGTCTAAACAATGTGATGTCAGGATTTTATAATTGATAGAGCCTATTTATTGCTTCGGCTCCAATATTTATCATTTTACCTTTTATTTTAATAATTGGAGTTGCAAATCTAACCTCTTTGAGGTCTGTGTAATATTATATTACTCATTATTCATTACCCTTACAAGCATCAGCTCGAAAACATACATCCCATAGATACCAAAAATTGATAAAAGTTAGGAAGAGCTTTAGCCACTCGATCAAGTCCAATTTCTCTTTTAGGGAACAACTTCTTTTTAGCAAAGTCAGAGTAATAGCATCTATCACATTTCGAATATATATTGAGTTTGAACATATTCATCCTCAAATTCCAAAGGGTCCTCATGCATTGCTTAACCTGAGTTAGCATTGAATTTTTACTTTTGATACCTAAACCTATCTTATAAAGTTGAATACTCTATATAAGCATGCAATACAGTTCATTGTGATTCATCTAAGAAAAAAAGTTTAATCCAAAATTCATTCGGAGTGATCTGCATAAAGTTGCTATGTTTGAGCTTGTCAGAATTTTGCCTCAGATACCACATTTGTGGTCAAATAACCATAATTATGGTCACCGCAAAAGTGATAAAATGTCAACAATTGAGGTATCAAAAGAATTTCTCAGGAGTTGTTAAAGTGGCCCTCTCACTGCTAATGTGATGACCACAAAATCAATAGAGGATCTACTAATATGAAACTTTATTTTCCAACATACCCACTTCGACCCAAAAACTAAAACTATTTGTACAAATACTTTCGATACAAACGTTTTATCCAGCTTGACACTCAAAATCATGAAGGATACTTCAAATACATTATCAAATCAAAGAATGTTAAAGAATTTCTCCGATGATTTTATTAGATCCTTCATCAAGTAGTTAATGGGCATACCCTTTCTACAACATTAGAATAGGTGATGGGTACTCAAGACTTCCCCAATTGTTAATTTAAATAATGCTCACTCTCAAACACATTATCAACAAGCAAATAACACAACTATTTATCATTTCAATCAAGAAAACACAACCCAATTATTCCCTAAACATTAGAGAAAAAATTGAGGAGAAGAAGAGACTCTTATAAAATTAGAATTGTAAGTGTGAACACCTAATTTTTGACCGAATATAACATTTTACACTATTTTATTACTGACATATTTCTTTAGATTTAAAATTCAATAATTTGATTTTATATTTTATTTTAGTATGTTCATTTTAAAAGAATTGAAAACAATAAAAATAGAATCGCATTTTAAGGTAATTTTGATTTTTCAAAACAAATACAATAACAAAAAATATATGCTTTATTTTCATCGAAGATAAATAAAAAAACCAGTGTTTCTTAATTTGTTTTTAGATTAGTTATTTAACTATCTTTTATTTTTGTTGATTCAAAATAACTAACTAATATTTTTATCAATAAAATATATTTATCAAAAATCAAATAAAAATAAATAATCCTAAAGCCACCCCACTAACCTAAGCCACCCCATAATCCCACTCACTTGCACACAACACGTGATGTTTTTTTTCTTTTCTTGGCTCGTCATCTGCATACAAATGCACATTTTTTAAAGCCACAAGAATATAAATATACGGGGAGGATAAAAAAAAAAAAACAAATAAACAAAAAAGAACGTGAGGAAAAAGAAAAAAACGAGAAGGAAGAGAAAAGAAAAAACCTGTGAAAAGGAAAAAATGTGTTTGTTCTGAAAACTAAGTTACATTTCGAGGTTTATTCATGGGTTTAAGTTTGTGGCTGTTTAATGTTAATTAATAATGATTAACTTTTGAAATCAGTATATCCTAGCAGTTATTTTTTTTGTGGTGAATCAAATTTCACAAAAAGGCTAATTTCTTATATTGTTTAATAAAATGTTTGTGCGAAACCTGATTCAAATTATATGCAGTTATTTAATATTCATCTATTTTTATGTGATACTATTTTAATGATGTATATCGTGATTCATTTTAAAGAAATTTTCTTAATGTTAAAAATATAAACATAATTGATTTTTTAAATAAAAATGAAGCATAGTTGATACATGTTATTAGACATAAAATTATAATGACCCTTCAAGTTATTTCTATGTTTTCACATCCTGTTCATTTTTTATAGCATTTCTATAGCGACTTCAAGTTATTTATGAGTTGCTAGGACTGACAGTTTGGTCACCTAGTCGTTAATTTGGTTTTTATGCGTGTTTTCATGCTTCCAAGCTTTTGAACCTTGAATGGTTATTTTTTATTAAAAATTCAAGAAGATGGCATCAAAATAAAATTCTGACTATTTCATCAGCTTTGGAAGGGTCATTTTTGGCTAGTAATCTGGTCGGCATGACTCTCGAGGCTTCTAGTGCTAGTCTCTAGATTAGGCATTTTAACTTTCAAGTTGAGGCCTAAGTTTTAATTTAGTAATCATTCTGAATAAACAAGCTCAAATGAGAATTATGTCAGTGTTGTTAACTCTGAAATGTTGTGTTTGGTCTAGAACGATCCTTTGTTCGGATACCGAGACTTTCGGGCATTTTCTAAGCACCCTTGTGGATTTTGTCTTTAAATAGAGTTGGGTGTGGGACCCATATTCTGCCAAAACGGCCTCGTATGGAAATTCAGACTGCTATGTTGAGTTAAAACTATCAAATTTTATTGGTTTGCATATCTCATTTGCATGCACGGGGTTCTGAACACTTTTGGAGTTCCCGGGCAGAGCTCAGGGTACTTTCTGAGTTTCCTGATGTTCGTGCAGGCCGCTTTTGCGCCCTTGGATTCTCTTAAGAGAAAGTCACTCTTGCAACCAAGGCTTTACTTAAGCTAGGCTAGCTAGTCAGTTGGTACCCTCTTAAGAAGCACTGGGTTCGCTTAAGTGGCAATCACTTTGCTGCCAGGACTCACATAACTGAGACACATTTTTGTGGCTAGGAGCTTGCAAAAGCGAGGCCCGCCACTTTGAGGCATGTCGCTTAAAAAATGTTAGTGACCTTAAGCAGTCATTGGCCAACTTTTATTTCAATTTTGGATGTGAATTCAAACATTAGTTGGTTATTAAATTGTCAATTTCTCCTCCATACTCCAATTTCAATAAGTTGATGTCCTGGGTGATCATATTGGTTCTGGCTACTTAGTTTTGTGACTGAAAGTTTTTGGAGAACCTTTGTTTGAGGTAAATTTGCGAGTTTATAAGTTGCCTTGACTTGTTAATGTTGTAATCTGCCTATTTGTTGATTTTGTTGTTTTGAGCCCCAAATTGTGTTCTATTTTAAAACACAAGTTCGAGGTATTGTTTAGGACTCTTTGATGAAGTCAATTTCAGAAAATTTGGGGCAGGTCCCACAATTCTCATTTTACTCCGAAATTGGTTCATTTCCATTTTATGTGTGTTTGTGGTCTAAATGAACGTACATACATTGTGATTATCTAATTGATAGTGTGGGAAAGTTCGAAGGTCGTTCGTAAATGAAAAACTCTGTACTTGTTATTTGAAGCGCACACGTTTGGCCTACAGGTAGGCTACGACTTCCTTTCTATTTTGATTGAGCTTGAATGCATAAAGGCATGTTGATTAGAGTAAATTGGGGGCAGGTACCTAGTTATTCTTATTTCTCTTCTTAGATACCATGTTTTAGGATTAATCCACATTATTTTGGGTTTAGTACCATGCTAGTTGGTTTTTATGTGTGTTGTTGCATGTTGTTATGTATTAATTGTGTTACTATTTTGGTAATGACCATGTTTGGCCTTAGTGTAGGGGTATATGAGTGTTGTCTTAGACTTGCAATCCTTAGCCTTGTTTTGTCTATGACATCATTTCAGACGGACTAGATCCTTGTAGATATAAATAGAATACTTGAGTCTCATAGCATGAACTTAGTTAGGGTGATTTCACAACTTGTTAGATCTTATGTTCTCTTACTATATTTTTGCGCCTCCAATATGTTACCAAAGGTTATGCGCTTTTGCGCAGACATGTGATTGGATTGTTGTAGGCTTGGGGCATTTAGTTGATTCTTTGTGGGTGGACGTCATTCCTTAGTGACTTGGTACTAATATTTGACATCTTCTTTGGAGTCGACACGCCCTCGGGTTATTCTTTCTCACTGGGCGGCTAACGCCCCTAGGAGTGGACTAGCTGCTGGGCAGCATTAATTTATAAGATCCTTTTCAAAGTCGACACGCATCTATGTCACTCTCGCTAGTTGGGCTGGAGTGGATTGGCAGGATTATCACCCTAGATTTATTGTCACTCTTCGTATCTGGCATGTGAGTTTGCTAGATATGATGGTTACTTGGGTTGGGAACCCGACTTTTTCTTCATGGCTTTCTTCTTTTAGTAGAGTTAGCTATTATGTGTACATGTAGGGCTTATGGGGTCTGTTCAGATTTTATTTAAACGTGTGCACAATCTTACCTTCTGGGCTTATGGGGTCTAGTTAGGTTTAGTTAGTTGTACTTAGATTTACTATTGGTATGCTCGTGTGCTTTCTTTTATATCTTCTTTGACCTCTGTTTGTGTCTAGATTCCATCATTTCTTATTTTCCTTACCTTTCTTGCTCACTCAACCTATGATGCCTACTGAGTACCTTTATTTTGATACTTATGCAATATTATGCATATGTTTTGTGATGCAGGTCCTTGTAGCACCCCGAATCCGAAAGAGAGCACCATAATAGATTTCAGTAGTTGCAGGTGCCATCCACGTTGGCCAACTACAGCCCCTGGGTTCGACCACGGACCGTAGGTAGGTCGGTGGATTGGCCACTCAAAATTTTCCAGGCCATGGACCACGGCTGGACCTACGAACCTATAATGGGTCTACGGTCCGTGGTCAAGGAACCGTAGGTCAGGCCAAAAGTCTCTGACCACCAACAACGGTTCACCCGTATAGGCCATGGGTTAGACCACGGTCCGTCGATTGGTAGGTCAGTGACAGCTGACAGTTAGTTCAGGGGTGGTTGGATCTTTTTCTAATGAATTAGTTTTTATTACTACGTCGTTTACCCCTCACTAAGACCCTATTTAAACTTTTTCAACCCCCTAATTAACCCATTCACTTTATTCTTCCAAATTCCCTCCCCAAATATTTCTCTCTCTAGAAACTTGAAGAAGAAGAAGATTCATCCTAGGGTTTCATGTCAAGGTCTCAATTCCTCTATTGAAGGCTAGCTTTTTTATTCAAGGTATGATAGTTTTCATCCATGAATTCCTTCCATCCATGGAGTTCCCAAATTTCTCTATTTCAAATGGTAGAATGCCCCAATTGAGTTAAGGTTTTCTTCAATTATCATGGGTTCTTGGCTAGCTTTTTTATTCAAGGTATGATAGTTTTCATCCATGAATTCCTTCCATCCATGGAGTTCCCAAATTTCTCTATTTCAAATGGTAGAATGCCCCAATTGAGTTAAGGTTTTCTTCAATTATCATGGGTTCTTTGCATTATTATTTTAAATGATTGAATTATGATCTATTATGTGTGAATTGATGATAAATAATGATTTTATGAAGATTTCCCCATGAGCCCATGTAATCCCCATGTTTTCAAGTTATGAATAATATGATGTGGGATTTTGATCTTCAAAGAAGAGTTTTATGAAATTAGGCACGTAAGGATGAGCATATTAATCATTTGAGGACCGTGCTGCAAATTCATAAGGACCAACAACTTTTTGCAAAGCTTAGCAAATGCGAATTTTGGTTAAGTTTCATAGCTTTCCTTGGTCATATTGTTTCGAGTAAGGGTATAGGTAGATCCTACGAAGGAAAATGCGGTCAAGAGTTGGCCTAGACCTCTAACTCCCTCAGATATTAGAAGCTTCTTGGGTTTAGCCGGCTACTATAGAAGGTTTGTTGAGGGTTTCTCTTTAATAGCCTCTCTTTTGACGGCCATAAATCAAAAGAAGGCTAAGTTCACATGGTCAAAAGCGTATGGAAGGAGTTTTCAAGAGTTGAAAGATAGACTTACTTTCGCTCCGGTGTTGACTTTACCGGAAGGGACCAATGGTTTTGTGTTGTATTGTGATGCCTCGAGAATATGGCTAGGGTGTCTGCTTATGCAAAATGTGAAAGTTATTGCCTATGCCTCAAGGAAATTTAAAATCCATGAGAATAATTATCCTACACACAATCTTGAGTTAGCGGCGGTCGTTTTTTGCTCTAATGATTTGGAGACACTATTTGTATGGTGTACATGTAGATGTGTTTACCGACCACAAGAGTTTGCAATATGTGTTTAATCAAAAAGATTTGAATCTTCGCCAAAGAATATGGCTTGATTTTGAAACGCTCAAATTACACCTCCCTAAACAAGTATAAGCGATTGTTATCAAGTAAAGAACGCAACATGTAGGTTGGAGTTGATCGCACGAGGAATATGGTTCAGACTTAAACTTAACTACCGATTATTTTTGTTTATTCAAACTATTTCCGAAAACAAGTAATTAAAGGGGCGGGGGTGTTGTGTAAACAAGTAACAGATTGTTGATTGTTATGTAACAAGTAAGCAAGATTCAAAATTTGTTGTTATCAATAGGAGATAGAAACTAGGGCGTATGTGTTCCCCACGAGCTCTTAACGTAGTAATCCTAATAATAGTAATCCTTTCCTAGTGTTTTACATGCAAAGTTGGTAAGATAGGTATCCCTATGTGATTGGTCCTCCAAATAGGGAATTTCACCCCGCACCTTGGTCCGGCTACGTGTGTATAATTTACTAACCCTTACCTTTACCTCAGATTAGACATCACATCAATGTATGGCTTAGTTTTCACCCTCGCACCAATTGACATTAGACTATTAGATAGTATCATTCTAAGCCTCTGTCGATAATTATTTTCTTATTAACTACCTCCTTGGTCCGACAAGTAGCAACAAGGCGAGTTCTAATGTGTGCACTCGTTAAAAAGACTTCTGAGCGAAAGAATTACCAATACATGCATCAAAACTATTCAAGAATTACTTAGTTATTATTCATACGTTATTAATCACTCATGGTTTCCACAACCCTAGTGGTAGATTTAGCTACTCATGCTTGAAAGAACACAATTCATATTTTGATAAGAATAATTCATGAACTTATGTTTAGAGTAGAAGAAACCCATAATCTCGAACTGAATTTCAAAGAAAAAATCTTATAAACCAAAATCCGAAAATCAAATTGCCAAAATTTACAAGTTAATTCCCATGAAAATATCAAGAACTAAAAGTATAATATAATGTCTAACCCCCAAAAATGAGGTATACATGCCCTATTTATAGAAAACAAGTCCTAAATTAAAAGGGAAACAAAATTAAGGAAATAAACTTTCTTGACGCGGCTTTGATCGACGACTCGACCTACGGATCGTGGGTCGACCTACGGACCGTGGGTCGACCTACGGTCCGTAGGTCCCCTCCATTGGTCAACACTTAGAATTTTTTGCAAGGCCTGGAACCTTCAACTCCCAGTTCATCACTGACGGACGTGCAGGACGGACCGTAGGTTGACCTACGGTCCGTGGCTCCACATATAGGATTATCATTAGGTATTGGAACTTTGACTCCCAGTTCATCTTCTACAGACATGCCGGACGGCCCGTAGGTTGATTCGTTATTCCACACTTCATCAGACTTCCCTGAAGCTCCTAAATACGCCCACCATTAATGTACCGTCATAGGACCTACGGTCCATAGGTCCCTCCATGGGTGGCCACTTCTGCAGATTTTCAGCTATCATCTCACTTTACCACGTCTAAGCCTATTTCTTGCAAACATGATACAAAACACATTATTTCTAACAAAAAATGGCCCTAGACACACACAACTCTTATGTGAAATGTATTAAAAATACCGTAAACTCACGGTATATGAACATCCTCAACTTAAACATGTTGTTTGTCCTCAAGCGACACACTAACACTCTAAACGACACTTTTGTAGAAGCAAATAAACAAACTCAACAATCACATGACTATGTCAACCCATTCCATCTTCTTAGTGCAAATCATTTTTATTAGACTCAACAAGATAACTCATGCGGATCAAGAAATGAGAAAGATCGACCAATAGACACCATAACATACACTTTTCACAATCACCAAGGTACCAACTTTTCGACAATGTAACTAGTGCCCTCACTTCAAACGAAATTCTTTTCACACAGAAGACATGAATTTTGAGCTTTAGGATTCATTCAACACTCATGCTTAGAAGTGACTTCAAGTACAGTTAGTGCTCAATACCATATGCTTACCCTTATTTTCACTTCTTAGACTCTCTAAACTAGTTTTTAGGATCACTATAGGACTTTCTTTGCTTGTAACGTAGCCTCAGGGTCAAGTGACGTACATTTGGATACTCTTTAGTGACTTTGTGCCCTCCTTGACATTACATTAGGCTTTCTACTTTTTTTTCCCTATTCTTGACATCCTACCGTTTTACCTTCTTTCCCTTGATTCTCTTCAACCATGGATGTGACTTTGGACTTTCTAGCTCTTTATTTTTTTCACTTTCTTCTTTTTCTTGAGTTTATTCATTTCTTTCGCTTTCAACACTTTTGTTCGCCTTCTTTTGCACAAAGTCACATCCTCTCATCTGTTTTCTTTTTTTCAACACCAAACTCTTTTCATACCCATTTTTCTTTTGGTTTCCTTTTTTCATAGCTACCCTCAACTTATGGATTTTTTATTGGTTGAGGTGCACAATACCCGATGTCGAATCAGGGCCAAGATTGAGGTCACTTTCTTCAATAGCTACCCTCCACTTAGGCTTTTGGCCTAAGTCAAGGTGCACATGTCCAAGGAGGGGTTGGGGCCAATAGAGTAGATTATGGGATGGTGAGTTAGGGGTTTGGAAAGAAATGGTCTAATTCAGACTTTGTGGCTCTTATTTTTCACTTTCTTGTTTTTCTTTCGCTTTATTTTTCTTTATTTCTTTCAGCACTTTTATTTATCATCTTTTTTTTGCACAAAGTCATATCCTCTTCTATCTTTTCTTTTCTCTTTTCAACACAAACTCTATTCATACCCTTTTTTCTTTCAGTTTCCTCTTTCATAGCCACTCTCAACTTATGGATTTGCTTTAGTTGAAGTGCATAATATCTGATGTCGGACCAGGGCCAAGATCTAGGTAACTTTTCCATTAGCCACCTTCAACTTAGGCTTTTGGCCTAAGTCAAGGTGTACATGTCCAAGGAGGGACCGGGGCCAAAACAATTATTTAAGGGAAGGTAAGTTTGGTGAATCAAATGAAATGGTCTATTTTAGGGTCAAATATTTGGATCAAAGGGAACATTTATTGCATTTGGTTAGATCATTTAGGCTTAAGTGGACTAATTTGAACAAACGCCTATGATCACTTCCCAACTTCTAGCCTATATAATTTTATTAAGACCAACGGGCAAGTTCTAGATTGGCACATACTGTCTGAACATTTAACTTTTCTCACACACTCTTGGCACATTGTTTCATTATCAGATTATCAGATTACCCAGTTCAAGTTTTAGCTTAAGTCATGACGTCAAGTCGATTCCTATCATGTCACATTGAGATCCAACACATTCAACTCATCAAGACTATAGATCTAGCACAATTCAACATTTTTGGATAAGGATCATTCTTTTCATGCTTTTCATGCCATCATGCTTTCATTTTTCTACTTACTCCTACACATACATTCCTAAACATGCAGGTTAAACATAAATTAAAATCTCTTGGGGGAAAGGAACACAGGCAAGAAAACCCTAAGAGAGGATGATTAATGATGTTTCAAAGACACTTCATCCAATTCTAAGCGTCAACGATCATTAATCAGTATAAAACCCAACTAAATGAGTTGGGATCGAATCCCACAAGGAGCGGTACGTGTTTAAGATTCAATAGGGAAGTATGAATAAGTTCAAATCAGTCAAAGGAAAAAAATTGTGAAACAAAGACATCATTCAAATCAGGGGGTGACAAGAATGTCAAATGGGGGTTTGGTTTTGAAATTATCAACTACAAACAACATCAAACAATATGAAATAACAATAATGAGATGGGTTCTTGGTATGTGATTCGATTATAGGCTATTATAGACAAATGGGTAATTGCAACTATTAGAAAATGGCTAAATATTAGTGAGTAAGCTAGTCTATAGAAGAGATAAACTTTCTCTCGAACAATTTACCCTGAATCTAGTTGATTTCTCTCGAATATCAACAAGCATGCAAAATAAGAACACCCCCACACCTTAGTCCATTCACTCTCTCAAGTTGAACCTAGGCAACCCAATACCCACAGATCATCAATCAAACACCTTAGTTCTAAAACCTCTCTCTCGAGCAAGTTAAGAACACAAAGGTATAATCGTATTTGGAACTACAATTCTTAAATTAACCCACAATAAATGATTGAACTCACTTTTAAATAGCAATTAAACTAACATTTAGCAACACCCATAAGTTAAATCAGCCCATAATCATATAATCACACCCTAAGAATTGGGGTTTTATGTAGACATCATAAGAAGGTAAAAATAGTTACCAAATTGAGTATCCATCAACTGGGTAAGTATAGATTCGTCCTTACAATGCTCCAATTCGAAGAATATCAAAGATGGCATCCAATTTCTCAAAAGTGAAAAACTTCAATTCTTTAAAGCTTAGGAAAAACTAGAGAAAACTGTCTCTCCTGTTCAGAACTCAATAATAGACTCGAATTATGAATTCAGATTCCTAATTGATTCATTGATTACTAAACTAATTGTTCAAAATCATATTTTTATTGGCCAAAAATGTGTAGGGAAGAGTCACTCGGTGAAGTAAGTCGGGCTAACCGAACCACTGGCCGAGCCACCCTTTGGGCACTTCAATCGCCTCTCTGCCTTGGCATTCAACATTGTCAAGGTCTGTAACTTTTGGCGATCCCATACTCCATCACAGAACCACTCGGCGTTCTGCCGACAGCTCCTTTCTCTCGCCAACTTGATTTCTTCCCTTAGAGCTTGGTACACTTGAAGTTTAGGGGGTCAAATAGCCATTTGGCGACTCGCCAAGTGGTTTTGGTGATCACCAGACTCTCTTTTCTTCATTCTTTCAGCTCGCTTTGTTCCTTTTCGCAACTTAGTGTCCTTGCTTTATTCCTCAATCCATAATCCTGAAAATCAAGGGTTTTACATCAGTTATTGGCAAAAAATAAGCATTTGAGGACACTAAACCTATATAAATAAAGCCCTAAATGAGTCCAAATCTCAGACTCATCAACACCCCCAACTTAAACTTTTGCTTTTCCTCAAGTAAATCTCAAGTTCATCAGTTCAAAAAGGATGTCTCAAATAGTGCTACAAAAGACTCAATCATGAATGCACACAACAAGACTCAATGTACTCATACAAGGAACAATTGTGCACTCAAAGATTCAAGTTGTGACTCACCATTATCAAAGATTCTCAAGTTCACAATACCTGCTTCAAATGCAAGTTCAAGCTCAACAAAGGTACTCAAATACCCTTACAACAAAGATGATTCCATATTCACACAAAATTGTTCAACACTTTATAGCTCCGGAATAATACACAACTCTCACACTCAAAAAGATAAACACATGCATGACTTCACCCATAGGTTTGCCGTTATTTTCCAGCCAACATTTGTTTTAGCTCACTCAAGATCAAAAATGTCTTTTCAAGGCTTGTAACGGGGCTAAGTGTAAAGGTATGGTCATTTAGGCTCAGTGGCTGCTATCCTTATGAAATGTGGTATGAACAACTTTCCTTCCATTTCTTCAGCCTTTTAATTCATGCTCAAAATTCATCCCATTATTCACTTCTCATGGACTATCAGACACCCCAATTCTTTTACGACTTTCACCACTTTATTTCACAATTTTTTTCATTCTTTTTCTTTTTCTTTCTCTCTTTTTTTGTATGTAGAGGGTCCATATTTTTCAAGTCCATGGATCAAGGGGGACTTCTTCACACCTCTTAATTTTCCTTCTATTTTCACCACATCCCCAACATAGGCTTTTGGCCTAAGTTGGCTATTCAAACACACCACACTTTCATGAGGATTATGGGTGAATGGATAAAGAGCGGTTACAATTTCATCATGTTTCTTCCAAGAAAAGGACAAGGCTCAAAGGGGTTCAAGCAAGATTCACACATCTCACAAGGTTGGCCACAAAAGAGGTATATTGTCAAATTGTTTCACTTTATAAAATTGTGGCCGAAGATCATTTCAATAGTTTGCATCACTTAGTTAACCGGACCAATGGGGAAAATTCAAGGTGGTTCACAGTAAGCTCATCACACAAGGCATTGGCACCAATATCAAACAAGACTCCACACTTTCTCTAGTGTGGAATGATAATCACAAGAGACTCATTCGATAATTGGCTAGTTACAATGAGATACAAAAAGTCCACATATTGTCTATGCAACTTCATTTGGCCTCATCGTAGCCACGCATTCATTTTTGTTTGATTAAGAGCACTATTCAAGTCATCGATATTGATCATGACCGATACTCAAATTTGCACAAGAACAACCACAATCACACACAAGAGGTGGAAAATATTTTAGAAAGTGTCAAAATCCATATGCATTCAAAACAAAGAGCCATTAGCTCAAACATTCACAACACAATATATCAAAACACATTTTAAGTACAAAAACCCAATAATATATATACAAGTTAATCACAAGAGGTAGGTATGGAAATACCAAACATTCACAACACAATATATCAAAACACATTTTAAGTACAAAAACCCAATAATATATATACAAGTTAATCACAAGAGGTAGGTATGGAAATACCAAACATTCACAACACAATATATCAAAACACATTTTAAGTACAAAAACCCAATAATATATATACAAGTTAATCACAAGAGGTAGGTATGGAAATACCTCACCCCACCACAAACAAAAATCACTTGTCCTCGAATGTAATAAAAATATCCAAAAGTTAATAAAAATGACAGAGAGAGGTAAAGGAAGGTCATGTCTACGCAATCGCTCCATCTGTATGGGCATCAGTGCCTGGGTCACATCAGTAGTACTGGTTCCACTAAATCCAACCAAGGTTGTGTCTCTAAAGGATGACTTGCGGGCAGTCTGAAACATCGCATTCCCTAGGTCGACCAGATCATCATATACGACATTATCTCGCTCCCCAAGCTGCTACTCATTAGTCTCCGCCTTTGACGCATGAGCTACCACATTGTCCATAAGTACATCTCTGGTGGTAGCCGGAGGAATCTCATAACTGCCCGGGACACCCTCATTCTCAGCTGCCTCAAATAGAGAATTGAATTATGTAGACTTTAGATAGAACACATCCTTCCTCAAGTCTGCAACCTCAACTTTCAAAGTTGTAACCATTGAAGTAGCCCCCTAGCGACACTCGCAAGTCTCTACTCTCGCCGTGAGAGTGATTATAGATGTCTGGAAGGGTGTCAATGCAGCTAGAATGGTGCTCTCAATCATCCATTGTACCGCTGCCTCCAACCGGGTAGCCCGTACATCGGCAGAATGGGCTAAATGCCCCATCTACAGGATCATGGCCTGAGTAATCCTGGTGAGCTGGGAATTAGTAGAAACACCAGGATCCTGGAAGGAAGTGAAAGCAGGTGTACCTGAAGTCCCAGAGGCTGGAGTAGGCAAAAATGCCTCTGTAGGTATTGTCTCAACATCTACCTTCGGGGATGTGTCCACCGGAGCTGCTTGATGAGTCCACAAATTGGACTCATTAAGGGATTTATTTTGATAAGAATTAGTTACTTCAAATGCTTATTTTGTCTAAATATCTGATGAAAATTCTTAAGTTTTAGGTATTTGAAATTTTAGTGAAAGCATGGAGACTTAGGCGCAAAAAGGAACAAAAGGGCTGAAAAAAATGACGAAGCTGGAGCTCGAGCATCGCCAAGCAAAATTGTCGATTTGCCGAAGGGATTTACTCCGCCCTTTGTTTCAGTATGTGAAGCCCTAAAGGAGAAGGATCAAAAAGGCGATGAAAGGAGTAGTCGGCTCTTCGTCGAATAGTTTCGCGAAGTAGTACTATACCGCCCAATGGTCCAGAACATGAAGGTGCTAAAGGCAAGCACGAAATTGCGATAAGATAGACGAAGGGCGAATCGCCGACGTCATTCGGCGACATCAAATAACTTCACCGAAAGATCCGCCAGCACTATTTTCTGAAGTCTATAAATACTGAACTTATTATTATTTTTAAGTGTGGAACTTTTATTTTTAATTTCCATAAAAGAATAGTTATTTTTAGATATTTTCTCTCAAGTTTGGAGAGGGTTTTTGGGAACTTGAAGAAAGCAGTTCATCTTTCCCAAGTTGGAAGTGGGTCTTCTCTATTCTTTTCCTTTGCTTAAATTAAGGTTTAATTCTTATACCCATTTGATTTTACTATCATTCTAGGTGTATTTTGTTATTTCTTAATGTGTGGCTAAAAAACCCATTCTTGGGGTGTGATTTAGCAACTATGTGTTGATATTATTGTTGGGTCTTGCTTGCTGATAGGTTAGATGTAGTTTAATGGTGATTTCACCTAGTGGTTGTGGTTTAATCTAAAGGGTTTGTAGTTGCAAATACAAAACCAGTGATCTGTGTTCGGCTTGCCCAAGAGGGAGGTCGTAAAACCAAGACCACTAGACTGATGGCTTAAGGAGTGGGTCGACATGAGGTTCAGATCGAGAGGGTGTGCCCTAGTCCCATATCCTAACACTCAACTTGATAAAGTGAGTGGGGTAAGGCGTAGGCTGGTCTTCATGCGGCAAATGGGTGTCTGAGAGGAACGAATTTTAAACGGGGTAAGTTGCCCGAGAAGGAACTCATTTCCATCTAAATCTTAGTCTAGTCACTTTTATCTTTCAAATTTCCTGTCAAAATCATGTACCCAACTATTTATCTCAACATGTATTGCGGTCACACCCCAATAACTTTCTCCCATACTTGATTTTCTTGTTTACTTTTGTTGATTTTGCTATTTGTGACAAAACCCCCAATTGATATTTGACACTTTTGTGTCACCCCCTTTAATTTATAGTGTTTTTGTTCGTTAATGCCTTTAGCTATGACTAATTAGAACTAAATTTTATTTTTCTATCAATTCTCAAAACCACTCCCTTGGGACATGACCCCAACCTTTAGTTGGGTTACTATACTATCGACAATCGTAGACACTCGTACCATAGGTTAGTGTCATTGGTCACGATAAGCATCAAAATGGCGCCACTGCCGGGGAGTGGTGTTATTTGAGAATTTTTAGATTAATAGAACTTTTTATCTTCTTAGTTATAGTTCACTAATTTAATTTTTTGTTTTGTTCTGTTGATTGTGTAAACATTTAAGAAAGAATGAGTGTTAACGGTAGTAACGGGAGCCAAGTGGGCCATCAGGACAATAATGGTAACCTCAACGATGTCCAAGAGCCCAACATCAATGATCCACATCTTATGGAAGGTGTCGGAGCCATCCGTCTACCTCCAGCAGAGGGAAATGCGGTTTTACACATAACAAGCACCATGTTGCAACTTTTGCAACTAAAAGGACTTTTCAGTGGATTGGCTCATGAGGACCCACATGAGCAGCTTCAAAACTTCATGGATGTATGTGGACCTTTCTCATTCAAGAACATCTCTCAGGAATCAGTTCGATTAAGACTATTTCCTTTCTCATTGATGGGGAGGCTTGCAAGTGGCTAGCTGAATTACCACGAAATTCAATCACTTCATGGGAGGAGCTGGTCACCGCATTTAATGTGAGATTTTTCCCTCCCTCGAAAATGATGACTATTCGGGATAACATCCAAAGCTTCAAACGTCTGAATGGAGAGCCTCTTCACGAAACTTGGCTCTGGTTTAAGAAATTGGTGCTACAGTGCCCGACCCATGGTCTACCTGATAATGTGCTCCTTCAATACTTTTACCAGAGTCTAGACTCTACTTTTACCGGAGGCTAAACTTAGTGAACAAAGGTGTAGCTGACCAACTCTCGCCCGGAGGCTTAATGCAGCAACCATACGCAGTAGCAGCTCAACTTCTCGATGGGATGACAACCATCAACAGGGCGTAGTACACTCGCGAGAACTAGGTCTCACCGATCACATTTCAGCTATCCAAGGAGCATGTTGAAAATGATAATGAGAGAGACCAAAACATGGCCAAGATCATGACGCAGCTTGACATTTTATCTAAAAATGTCATGGGGGCTAGTGCTCGTGGTGTCAATGTTGTAGGAGTCGGGGGTGCGAATCCTGAGGAGATGATGTTTGTAGCTATGTATGACGAGGAAATAAATTTCCTAGCTAACCAAGGCGGGGGCTACCGTTCAAACTATCCAAGGCAGCGTGGTAATCAAGGATGGGTTAGAGATGAAGGCTGGAAGGATCGAGACCGTGAATGGAGGGACCATAATCCATATTGGAAGGATGGGGAGAACGATAGATATGTGCCTCCCCACGAGCATAAGAAGCCCAAGGATTCAGAAGGTGGTAGGTCTGAGGATATGCTCTCACGTATCCTAAACAAAGTTGAAGGGTTAGAAAAACTGCTAAAAGGTATGAAAGAAGACGTGTCTACCCTCAGCCAGACTGTCACCTCTCATTCAGTTTCAATCAAACAGTCAGAGACCCAAATGGGTCATTTCTCGTCTCATCTCAATCCGAGACAATAAGGAGGTTTGCCTAGTGACACTATGGCTAACCCAAAGAGTGAGGTCTAAAGTTTAACATAGGTCATGCCGCGACGTTAACTAAGGCGCTATTTGGGAGGCAACCCAAAACCATTTACTCTATCTTGATAAAATAATAGTGTAATTTTTGTATAGATTGAGTAAGGAAAGTGCTTGAAAAGATGTATGGAGGCGAGCAACAGTTCAGCTTGGCGGATCGCCGACGAGCTTGGCGGATCGCCGACGAGTTCGGCGCACCCAATTAGTCCTACCATTTGACGCAATACATCTTAAAGGTTGAGTCTGTAAAACTTGACGGAGTATGAATTTTGTCAGCGCATCGCCAATCCAATTGGTGATCTCGATAAAGACCGCCAATGCATTGCTCATCTTAACTGAAAACTCTGTTATATTCGGCGAGGACGTTAGATATTCAGCGTTTCGCTGAGTGATTGAGCAAGATCGACTGACATCTCCGAATGAGCAGAAACTAGACGGTCACAAGCCACAGGTTTAAACGTTCCACTACATTCACTTTCTTTCACTTTGAGCCTTTTCACAAACTCACACTCACACTTTAGCAGTTATATTTCTCACACTTTTAGATTTTTAGAGTATTTTACGTGTTAAATTATGCTCGAATTAAGATCACATTGCTTCCTAGCAAGCCAGTACTATCTAATTCGGCATCAAAGATTGGTAATCAAACTCCTCAGATATTGTATTAGACTTTTTACTCATTTGCATAATCACTGACAGTAGAAAATCTCTATTGAATCTCTTAGTCACTAGGATTGGATGTATTATCGATTAAGACTTGATACTTTCTACATGATTTAAGGGACTACTACTTAGCTTTTCTTTGAAGTGAACTGTTTAGTGGTGAGAATAGAAGTTTCTTTGGCTTTTCATTGAAATCGAGTTATATAAGCTTACGTTGCATTATCTGGGGTTGTGGGGTGAAATTTGAAAGGATGGGTTAAAACCAGACACATTGGGCTGATTGGCAAGATGAACAAAATCCACTGAACTGCTCGGCAGTTCGCCTAACGCCCCCCTTTTCCCTTTAGTTGAATACTTTATGTATTAATCAATATGTGACTTTCGGCGGTCAGTTTAATTCACAAAATGTATTCGATGACTCGCCGAAAGACCCTTTCCTCGCCCTTTGTCTGCACCCTTGTATCAGTTGTACATCACTTTCAACGATTGGCCTAACAGGATAAGTACTTCGCCAACTAGCCTGGCAAAGTGATTCCACACCCAGAAACACCCTTTCTCTCCGGTTTGAAATGCTATCTAACTTATCCTTGAAGTGTTTACAGTAATGGCTAGAACAAAAGTCGCAAGGAGAAATGATACACCCAGGAACATAAGGGCACTGGAGTTCAAGAAATAAGAAAAGAGAGCAGAGCTAGCCAGACAAAGGAAATATACCAATGAAGCTAGAGGAAATAGACGAATTCCCATCGACCCTAATGTGCCTTCATGGGCTCGATGTTTTGTTAATGCAATACGGGCCTTCAGAGTAGCTCAGGAGATAGATCAGATGAATGCAGCTAATCTTGCTGCAGAGGCCAAGGTAGAGGCAAACAATACTCCGGGTATTGATGCCCAGACAGATGGAGTGATCTATTAGCCAGGATCACCTCTTTACCTCCCGCTCTGTCTTATTATATTTTCTACTTTTGGATTCCTATTACTTGCATTTGAGGACAAAGAATCTTATTTGTGGTGGTGTGAGGCCCACCTTGTTTTGCTTGTTTAAGATATTTGTGTTTGGAATACATTTGGGTTGTCTGTTTATAATTGTGTTAATTACTATTTTTTCTGTGGATGTTTGAGCTTGTGGCTCTGTTTACTTTTCATTGCAAAATGATTTTTACCCTTTCAAATTTTTTTTAAATTTTTCGCATATTTTGGCCACCCTTCGTTAGTTGAATGTGGTTGTTCTTTTGCAAAAATTTAAGTCTCAGTTTCGATCAATACCGATGACTTAAATAGTGCTCTCAGTTGAAAGAACATGAATGTATGGCTACAATGAGGCCAAATGAAGTTCCACAAACAATATGTGAACTCTTTGCATCTCGTTATGACTAGTCATTTATCAAATTAATTCTCTTGTTATGATCGTTGCACACTAGAGAAAGTGTGTGGTCTTGCTTAACTTAAGTGTCGATGCCTTATGTGAATAGCTTGCTTTGAACCATGCATGAATAAACCTAGAATTTGCCCTGTTAGTTTGATTGATTTAGAAAGGTGTTCTCTTTATATGATCTTATGCAATTTTAAAGAGTGTAAGCCAAATTTGACATATACCTCTTTTGTGGCCTACCCGTGAGTGTGTGAAACTCTTTTGAACACCCTTCGAGCCTTACCTTTCTTTGGAAGAACCTTGATGAACCCTAGACCTCACTTAACACACTACCTATAACCCTCTTAATGTGTGGTTTAGTGAATAGCCAACTTAGGCCAAAAGCCTAAGTTGGGGTTGTGATGAAAAGGAAAAGGAAGAGTCAAGAAATGCAGGAAAAGTCCCCTTAACCCATGGTGTTGCAGAACAGTGGAAACCCCTTCAATTCAAAAAAAAGAAGAGGAATAAGGTACGAAGGAAATTTGGTTTCCAAGCAATCCATGAAGATGAATAAACAGGTGATTTTGAAGCATTAGAAAAATAATTGATAAAGGAGGAACACCACATCCCACGAGGAAAGAGCCATTGAGCCTAAATGACCATACATTTGCACACCCATTACAAGCCGTAGAAAGACCTTTTTGATCTTGACTAAGCCGAATCAAAAGTCTATTGGAAAATAAGGGCAAACCTATGGGTGAAAACATGCATTGTGTTCCTCTTTTTGAGTGTGAGCGTTGCATCTGATTCCTGATCTTGAATTGATTAACCTCTGTGTGTGAATATGGAATCATCTTCATGTGAGGGCATTTTGATACTTTTTGTCGAGCTTGAACTCGCACAAGTAGCAGGTATTGCGAGAATGAGAATCTCTCGTAATGGTGTGTCACAACTTGAATCTTTGAGTACACAATTGATCAATAAGTAATTTGAATCTTGTTGTGTATATTCATGATTTAGTCTTGTGCAACATTGTTTGAGACACCCTTTTTGAACGGCTGAACTTGCTTGAGGACAAGCAAAAGTCTAAGTTGGGGTGTTGATGAGTCCAAAAATTGGACTCA
>NW_006238941.1:1823556-1823856 GCF_000226075.1 Solanum tuberosum | reverse complement strand
TAGCCAACTTAGGCCAAAAGCCTAAGTTGGGGTTGTGATGAAAAGGAAAAGGAAGAGTCAAGAAATGCAGGAAAAGTCCCCCTTAACCCATGGTGTTGTAGAACAGTGGAAACCCCTTCAATTAAAAAAAAGAAGTGGAATAAGGTACGAAGGATATCTGGTTTCCAAGCAATCCATGAAGATGAATAAACAGGTGATTTTGAAGCATTAGAAAAATAATTGATAAAGGAGGAACACCACATCCCACGAGGAAAGAGCCATTGAGCCTAAATGACCATACCTTTGCACTCACCCTCATTA
>NW_006238941.1:1783735-1822907 GCF_000226075.1 Solanum tuberosum | reverse complement strand
AAGCCCGAGCATCGCCAAGCACACTTGGTGATTCGCCAAAGGGATTTACTCCGCCCTTTTTTCTAGTACGCAAAGCCCTGAAGGAGAAGAATCAAAGAGGCGATGAAAGGAGCAGTCGGCGCTTTGCCGAATTGTTCCGTAAAACAGTACTATACCGCCCAATGGTCCAGAACGTGAAGGTGCTAAAGGCAAGCACGAAACGGCAATGAGACAGACGAAGGGCGAATTGCCGAAGTCATTCGGCGACATCGACTAACTTCACCGAAAAATCCGCCAGCACTATATTCTGAAGTCTATAAATACTGAACTTATTATTATTTTCAAGTGTGGAACTTTTATTTTTAATTTCCAGAATAGAATAGTTATTTTTAGATATTTTCTCTCAAGTTTGGAGAGGGTTTTTGGGAACTTGAAGAAAGGAGTTCATATTCCCCAAGTTGGAAGTGGGTCTTCTATATTCATCTTCCTTTGCTTAAATTAAGGTTTAATTTCCTATACCCATTTGATTTTACTATCACTTTAGGTGTATTTTGTTATTTCTTGATGTGTGGCTAAAACCCCCATTCTTGGGGTGTGATTTAGCAAATATGTGTTGATATTATTGTTGGGTCTTGCTTGCTCCTAGGTTAGATGTAGTTTAATGGTGATTTCACCTAGTGGTTGTGGTTTATTCTAAAGGGTTTGTAGTTGCAAATACAAAGCCACTCATGTGTTTTCGGCTAGCCCGAGAGGGAGGTCGCGAAACTAAGACCGCCCGAGAGGGAGGTCGCGAAACCAAGACCACTAGACTGATGACCTAAGGAGTAGGTCGACATGAGGTTCAGCCGGAGAGGGTGAGCCCTAGTCCCATATCCTAACACTCAGCTCGAGAGAGTTAGTGGGGTAAGGAGTAGGCTGGTCTTCATACGGTAAGTGGGTGTCTGAGAGGAACGCATTTGAAACAGGGTAAGTTGCCCGAAAGGGAACTTATTTCTATTTAAAGCTTATCCTAGTCACTATTATCTTACAAATTTCTTGTCAAAGGCATGTACCCAACTATTTATCTCAACTTGTATTGCGGTCACACCCCAAGAACTTAATCCCATACTTGATTTTCTTGTTTACTTTTGCTGTTTATGCTAGTTGTGTCAAAACCCCCAATTGATATTTGACACTTTTGTGTCACCCCCTTTAATATACAATGTTTTTGTTCGTTAATGTCCTTAGCTATGACTAATTAGAACTAAATTTATTTTTCTATCAATTCTCAAAACCACTCTCTTGGGACACGACCCCAATCTTTAGTTGGGTTACTATACTATCGACGATCGTGGACACTCGTACAGTAGGTTAGTGTTGTTGGTCACGATAAGCATCACTTCTCTCCTCATGTCTTCCTTCTCACGAGTGTACTCGACCTCTATATGTCGGATGTCTGTGGAGGATATGGGGGTGACCTCGATGTCCCTCATCCCATCACGAGAATCTCGCACACGCCGGCATAACTCTGTGATCAAGACCAGAAATGAAAGGGACGTCTGGCACTGTTTGGCCCTCATGGCCATCTCTTGCTCAATGATGAGTCTTATGTCAATGCTCTTCCAAACTATGATTGACCAAGGTAGGCCATCTTTTGTGGCAGAGGATAGTCTCTTTTTGTGAAGGCATGATGAAGCTGCTAATGAATCCAACCAGTACCGTTCAGCTATATTCATGTCCTTCTTCTCTATTGGAGCTCCTGTCTTAATCCACCTCGGGGTGGTGTCAGAAATAAGGGAGGCACACCACCCCATGAGATCATCTGAAGGTGTCGTAGTGGTAGCCAAATTTGGGTAGTCAAAAACTGACCCTCTATCAAATACAGTGTTGATATGATCTCGATTGTAGTGCACTACTGTCCCTCGTACCATGATGGACCCTACCGTTCTGAAAGCACTGCCTTCTTCTTGCCATTAGGGACTAGGTCACCATATGCTGAGTAAAACTCACGTACCCATGTAGGGATGTATGGGCCTCAGGGTCTGGTAAACTGCTCAAAGCGATGGTACAAGAGTGTTTCCCTCACCCTGGAATATTTGCCCTCTAGGCCCTCTGTGGACAACAACTTCTCTTCTAGAATCGTCCTCAGTCCCTCCGTTTTTAATCTGTTGAGTGCCGGGGAGGAGGAACCTGAGCTGGTGGCGCTAGAACCACCGTCTGTGTCAGAGCTGGCGCTGTATCTGCCGCAGGAGGTGTGGCCTCTGGAACCCTAGATGCATCTTGGCAAGAGCTAGGCCGAATTTCTACTCGCTGGGACTGTAGAGACTGGTCATCATCAGGCTAGAAGAATGCAGCCTAGGAGGCAAATGATTCCTCATACTGCAGGCATCGCGCTCCGGTCTCTCAGCTTCGGGTGCCTTGTCGTTGCATTTTCCTCCCTTGGAAGGTGTCGGCTTTCCCTTTTTAGGAAGGTTAGCTGCCACCCTCATTTATAGCTATGCCCTATGCTCTTTTCCGGAGCGGCATGTCTAAGTTGGTTCTAGCCATATCTTCAAAAACAACGTAGAGTGTTAGAGTTAATCCAAGAAAATTTGCAGAAATCATGTTGCAGAAAGACTCGCCGAATCACTTTGGTCAGACAGATCGGGCTTGCCGAAAGTATTAGCTCAAAAAGCTTCTAGAAAAATGGCATGTCGGCGATGAGAAGGGCCTTTCGGCAAATCGCTGACATCATTCGACGAGCAGAGACAAGCCCGCCGAAAGTTACAGTGTATTTTAGGGGTTAGAGGCGTAAAAAGGGCGATCAAGGGAGTCTTTCAGCGAGTTGCCGAGTGCACTCCGCGAACTCAAGCTTCTCAGCGAAAGTGCTAGAACCAAACCCACTCAAACCATGAAATGAAAGGTGATCTGGGGGACTTTGGCGAATCGCCGTGTGGTTTGGCGAGCTCGACCCAGCTCGCCAAACTGCCCAATGTTTTCAACCCCAACTTCCAAGTTCAACCTTGCAGCCCCCGAAAAGAAAATCAAACCACATACACATTCAATTAGGCTCAGACCCACTAGACCCATGCCACGGGGGTACTCAGACTTCCCTCGGTTAGGCCAAAATTGGCCATTTGACGACTTTTGGCGTTAGGAATGGCGTCAAACGCTGCATTATTGGGAAAAGTTTGTAATTTAACACACATTTGGGTTACTATGACTTCACCCAACTAGACTAAAAAATAAATAAGTACAACCCACAATATTTTGATAATTTTTAAGGCATGCAATTTGGGAAATCATCAATTTAGACCATTAAGGCATGATATCAAAATTAAAACACGCACACAAGCACATATATACGCTTTCAGAGAGTCCCAACACACATTAATAAGAACAATACAATTGCAAATGAGTATAACCGCTCATAACGAATTTGGAGTTCGGAAAACCAACCTTTAATGCCAAATATGTGAATTTGTAAAGCTAGGTGGCAAAGTATTCAACTCTGAACACACGATAAACAACTAAAGAGCGGAAAAATGCAAAAATATGGGAGATATAGAGTGCGTGTGTGATTGTATGAAGTTCAAAAGTGAGGGAATGTGAAAGAGTTTGAAATTTAAAACCTTTCACCTTTTAGAAACCGTCCAGTTCACGCTCATTCGGCGAGATAATTTTTTTTTGCCGAACCACTCGGCGACACGCCGAGTGATTAATTATCTTGCCATATTTTACAGGACCTCCAGTTAATGTGGGGGTCCAAATGGCGAACAAGGTCGGGATCGCCGACTTTTTCGGTGAAGCGCCCACTTGTCCATAGGCCCGTCGAGTTTTACAGACTCCATCTTCGTAATTTCTTAAGCCCAACGGCAATCCAACATGGGCTCAACGACCACTTCGACGAGACGTCGACTGGACATCTTGCTGGCCAACCGGCACTTTTCAAACACATTCTACTTTTTCACCTGCACCATCAACACACGTTATTCTAAAATTCAAATAGAAAGCAAATAAAAGTTGGGTTGCCTCCCAAGCAGCGCCTTAGTTTACATCGTGGCACGATGCAAGTCCTCGCTCAAACTTCATTTTTGGGATTTGCCATAATATCACTAGGCAACCCCCCTTATTGTCTCGGGTTTAAATAAGAAGAAATTTGAGCCATTTGGGTCTCCGACTGCTTGATAGAGATGGAATGAGAAGTCACCGTTTGGTTAAGGGTCGATACATCTTCCTTCATTTCTTTCAAAATTTTATCGGACCCTTCAACCTTATTGAGAATACGAGAGAGCATATCCTCAGACTGGCCACCCTCAGAATCTTTGGGCCTATGTCGCTCGTGGGGAGGAACATACCTATCCTTCTCCCCATCCCTTTCCTTCCAAGTGGGTTACGATCCCTCCACTCTTTATCACGATCTCTCCAGCCGTCGTCCATGTTCCAACCTTGGTTACCACCCTGCCTTAGGTAGTTAGCACGATAACCTCCTCATTGGTTGGTTAGGAAGTTCACTTCCTCATTGTACAACGCTTCAAACATTGCCTTATCATGGTTCACATAACCCACACCCACATCATTGACACTTCTAGCACCAACCCCCATGACATTCTTGGCTAAGATGTCAAGTTAGGTCATTATCTCTGCCATGTTCTAGTCCTTTTCTTGATCTTTTTCAAGCTGCTCCTTTGTCAATTTAAAAGTGAGAGGGAAGACTTGATCTTCATGGGTGTACCATGCCTTGTTAATTTTTGTCATACCATCCAAGAATTGGGCTACTATAATGTAAGTTTGTTACATTAAACCTCCTGGAGAAATTTGATCAGCTACTCCCTTGTTCACCGAATCAAGGCTTCGGTTAAAATATTGCAGCAAAATGTTTTTGGGCAAACCATGAGTTGGGCATTGCAACACCAACTTCTTAAATCTTAGCCAAGTGTCATGGATTGGCTTACCCTCCAAACGCTTGAAGTTTTGGATGATGTCCCTAGGTGTCATCATGTTCGAAGGAGGGAAAAATCGTACTTGGAATGCGGTGACAAGTTCATCCCATGAAGTGATAGAATGTCTTGGTAACTCGACAACCACTTACACGCTTCTACCATTAGAGAAAATGGGAACAACCTCAACCGGACCGACTCTTGGGATATGTTCTTGAAGAAGAACAGCCCGAAAACATCAACAAAGTGCCTTACATGCTCATTGGGATCCTCATGAGCCAGCCCACCAAACAACTCTTTCAAATGCAAGAGCTGCAACATGGTGCTTGTAATGTGGAACACAACATTCCCTTCAGCCAGAGGAAAGCGAATGGCACCAACTCTGCCAACAAGATTAGGGTCATTAACATTCAATTCATTGACATCTTTAAGATTTTTGATGTCATCTTGGTGGCCCACTTGGCTACCATTGCTTTTGTTGACACTCATTTCCTCTGTTTTAAACAACAACACACAAACCAAAACTAAAAGTAAGTAGATTCAACTCTAACTAAAATGAACAAAATTCAACTTCACCGAAAGAATTTCAAGCAACACCACTCCCCTGCTGCGACACCATTTTGATTAATGACGTTTCAAAGACACATAATCCAATTCTAAGCATCAATAGTCGTGAATCAGTATAAAAACCAACTAAATGAGTTGGGGTTGAATCCCATAGGGAGTGGTACATGTTTAAGATTCAATAGGGAAGTCTGAACAAGTTCAAATCAGTCATATGAATAAAAATTGTCGAACAAAGACATCATTCAAATCAGGGGGAATGGCAAATGGGTGTTTTGGTTTTGAAATTATCAACTACAAACATCAGCAAACAATACGAAATAACAATAATGAGACAGGTTTTTGGAATGTAATTCGATTATAGGCAATTATAGACAAATGGGTAATTGCAACAATTAGAAAATGGCTAAATATTAGTGAGTAAGCTAGGCTATAGAGGAGATAAACTTTCTCTCAAACAATTTATCCCGAATCAAGTTAATTTCTCTCGAACATCAACAAGCATGCAAAATAAGAATAGCCCACACCTTAGTCCATTTACTATCTTTTGCACCTATCATTATTTCACTAGATTAGGGGCAACTGTTTGATGTGATGTGTGATGCGAGTGGAGTGGCGCTTGGTGTGGTATTGGGACAAAGGGGAAAGAAGATTCTTCCTCCTATTTACTATGCCAACAAAGCTCTAAATGTGGCTCAAAATAACTACACGGTGATTGAACAAGAACTTCTTGTTGTGGTTTTCACATTCGATAAATTTCAATCCTACTTGCTTGGTACTAAGGTCATAGTGCATACTGACCATTCTGCATTGAGGTATCGATGGCTAAGAAAGATGCAAAACCGAGGTTGATTAGATGGGTATTGTTGCTGCAAGAGTTCAATTTTGAGGTGAAAGATAGAAAGGGAACATAAAATCAAGTTGCCGATCATTGGTCCAGATTAGAGGAGGAAGCTATGCTCAAGCTAGGAGATGGGGTTGAAATTAATGATGCTTTTCCAGAGTAATAGGTATTGGTTGCTTCTCATGATCTTATTCCTTGGTTCGCAGACTTTGCTAACTACTTGGCAAGTGATCTAGTTCCATCGGACCAAAGGAAAAAAATTATGCATGATGTGAAGAAGTTCTTTTGGGATGACCCTTACTTGTTCCGTATTTGTGCTGATGGGATTATTCGTCGCTGTGTGCCTGAGGTTGACATGATGAGTGTACTAGAGATGTGTCATTCTTCGTCTGTTGGTGGGCATCATAGTGGTATTCAGACTGCTCATAAAATCTTGCAGTGTGGGTATTAATGGCCCACCATCCACCAAGATGCTCATGATTTCACCAAGTCTTGTGATTGTTGCCAAATTAAAGGATGAGTTTCAAAGAGGCAAGAGCTACCTATGAGTCTGATATCTGTGATTGAGTTGTTTGATGTTTGGGGCCTTGACTTTATGAGTCCATTTGTGAGCTCACATGGGATGAAGTATATTCTTGTTGCACTTGATTATGTATCAAAAATGGGTGGAAGCAATTCTGCTTTAAAACAATGAAGGGAAAAGGGTCACCGCATTCCTAAAAAAAAGTATCTTCTCCAGATTTGGTACACCTAGGGTGATTATCAACGATGGAGGTTCCCACTTTTGTAATAAGTTGTTCAGGTGTTGCTAGAGAAATATGGAGTACGTCACGATGTAGAAACTCCTACTTGAGAACGATCTCTTCCAAAATTTGATACGCTCAAATTACACATCCCTAAAGAAGAATAAGCGATCGTTATCAAGTAAAGAACCCAACTTGTAGGTTGGGGTCGATCCCACGAGAAATATGGATTAGACTTAAACTTAATTAACTATTATTTTTTGTTAGCCCAACGATTTCCAAAAACAAGTAATTAAAGGGGTTTTTTGTGTAAACAAGTAACAGATTGTTGATTGTTATGTAACAAGTAAGCAAGATTCAAACTTTGTTATTATCAATAGGAGAAAGAAACTAGGGCGTATGTGTTCCCCATGAGCTCTTAATGCGGTAATCCTAATAATAGTAATCCTTTCTTAGTGTTTTCCATGCAAAGTTGGTAAGATAGGTATCCCTAAGTGATTGGTCCTCCAAATAGGGAATTTCACTTTGCACCTTGGTCCGGCTATGTGTGTATAATTTACTAACCCATACCTTTACCTCAGATTAGACATCACATCAATGTATGAATTAGTTTTTACCCTAGCACCAATTGATATTAGAGTATTAGATAGTATCACACTAAATCTCTGTTGATAATTATTTTCTTATAAACTACATCCTTGGTTAGGCAAGTAGCAACAAGGCTAGTTCTAACACGTGTATTCGTTAAAAAGACTTCTATGCGAAATAATTACAAATACATGCATCAACACTATTCAAGAATTACTTAGTTATTATTCATACGTTGTTAATTGCTCATGGTTCCAACAACCCTAGTTGTGGATTTCACTACTCATGCTTGAAAGAACACAATTCTTGTTTTGATAAGAAGAATTCTTGAACTTACGTTTAGAGTAAAAGAAACCCGTAATCTCGAACTGAATTTCAAAGAAAAAATCTTATTAACCGAAATCCGAAAATTAAATTGCAAAAATTTGCAAGTTAATTCCCAAGAAAATATCAAAAACTAAAAGTGAAAAATAATGTCTAACCCCTGAAAACGAGGTTTACATACCCTATTTATAGAAAAACATGTGCTAAAAAAACAAAACAAAATAAGAACATAAAGTTTCTGGATGCGGCTATGATCTACGACTCGACCTACGAACCGTGGGTCGACCTATGGTCTGTAGGTTCCCTCCGTTGGTCAACACTTAGACTTTTTCTGCAATGCCTGGAACCTTCAACTCCTTGTCCATCACTGACGGACATGAAATACGGACTGTAGGTCGGTCCTCTTCCGTGGCTCCACACTTAGGATTTTCATCAGGTGCTAGAACTTTGACTCACAGTTCATCTTCTACGGACGTGCAGGACGGCCCGTAGGTCGACCTACGATCCGTAGGTTTCTTCATTGTTCCACACTTGGTCAGACTTCCCTAAATCTTTTATCTACACCCAGCATCAACGGACCGTCATAGGACCTACGATCTATAGGTCCTTCCGTGGGTGGCCACTTCTGCAGATTTTCTACTGTCATCTCACTTTACCACGTCCAAGCCTATTTCCTGAAAACATGATACAAAACACAATATTTGTAATACAAAATGGCCCTAGAAACACACAACTCTTAAGTGAAATATATTAAAAATACCGTAAACTCATGGTATATCAGATTTATTGAAAGATTATGACATGAGTGTTCTTTATCACCCTGATAAAGCTAACATGGTGGCGGATGGTCTTAGTAGACTATCTATGTGTAGTGCTGCTCATATTGAAGAGAAAAGAAAAAGTTGGTTCGAGATGTTCATAGATTGGCTCGATTAGGAATTCAACTAGTGGAATCCACCAAGGGTGGTGTTATGGTTCACAATGGTTCCGAATTGTCTTTTGTGGCGGATGTTAAAGCCAAGCAAGGTCTTGATCTAATTTTGGTTGAATTTAAAGAGGCAGTGCTCAAGAAATCCATTGAAGCTTTCTCCCAAGGTGGAGATGGTGTACTTATATACCAAGGTCGCTTATGTGTTCCAAATGTTGATGACTTGAGGTAGCAAATTTTGATAGAAGCCCACAGTTGGTGGTATTATATTCACCCGGTAGCCACCAAGATGTAACGTGATTATGTGAGGTCTATTGGTGGAATGGGATGAAGAAGGATATTGCGGGATTTGTGGCTAAGTGTCCAAATTTCAAACAAGTAAAGGTTGAGTATCAGAAACAGGGAGGTTTGTCCCAGATATTAATATTCCTACTTGGAAGTGGGAGGACTTGAATATGGACTTTATAGTTAGTTCACCTCGCACCCAGCGATAACATGATTCTATTTGGGTGATAGTAGATTGGTAGATGAAATTGGCTAATTTCCTTCCCGTCAAGGTTTCTTATTCGGAGGAGGACTATGTCAAGTTGTACTAGAGAGATATGGTAAGGTTGCATGGAGTGACCTTGTCCATTATTTCCGATTGTGGTACCCAATTAACTTCTCAGTTTTGGAAGACATTCCAAAAGGGTCTTGGCACTAAGGTTGAGCTTAGCATGAGTATTCATCCCCAAACCGATGGGCAAGAAAGCGTACTATCCAAACTTTGGAAGATATCTTAAGGGCTTGTGTGTTTGATTTTAAGGGAAATTGGGATGACCATTTGCCATTGATTGAGTTTCCTTACAATAACAACAGTTATCACTCAAGTCTAGATATAGCCCCATTTGGGGCCTTATATGGTAGGAGGTGTAGGTTTCCTATATGATGGTTTGAGGTTGGTGAATTTGCCCTAATAGGCCCCAAATTGGTACAATAAGCCATGGAAAAAGTTCGGCTTATAAGGGAAAGTTAGGAAACGGCTCAAAGTCGACAAAAGTTGTATGTCAATATGAGAAGAAGGGATCTAGAGTTTGACGTTAACGATTGGGTTTACTTGAAAATCTCACCCATGAAGGGTGTAATGAGGTTTGGTAAGAAGGGGAAGCTTAGTCCTTGGTAGGTAGGCCCAGATAAGATTTTGAGGCGTGTTGGCAAAGTTGCCTATGAGTTAGATTTTCCAAATGAGTTAGCAACATTGCATCCTGTTTTCCATGTCTATATGCTTAAGAAGTGTGTCGGAAATCCGACGTCCATAGTTCCCCTAGAAGGGTTGGGAGTTGATGAAAGTCTCTTTTATGAGGATGTTCCGGTTGAGATTTTGGACCGGAAAGTCAAGAAGTTGAGAAACAAGGAAATAGCTTATGTGGAAATGTTGGGGAGGATTCAGTTAGTTGAGGGTGCTACTTGGGAGGCCGAGGCTGATATGATGTCTCGATATCCTCACTCTTGCCTTCTACTCCTATTCTAGCTTGAGGTAATGAATTCCTGTTGGTTTGTCCTTGTTTTGGGAGTCATGTGTTTTTATGTATTTCCATGATTTCCTTATGTGATGCATGTTCATGTAAACTTGTCTTTTTAAAGAAAATGAGTTTACATGCTTGATTTTCCTCATGTTGTTGTGCATTGATTATGAGTTACCTATAGACTTCATGAGATGAATTGATCAACATGCTTTAGATATGCTTTTTGAGATTGAATTGCATATGAGCTCCATGAAATTGTGTTGAGCATGCTTTTAGCTTCGAGAAGGCAGTTCCTCTTTGAAAATCAGTAATTTTTACATTTCATGCATAGTGGGTTTCTAGATGTAGTTTTTACTCTCTTATTATGCTTTTGGGGTATGATTAGCTAGGAGTTAATGTTTCCTCCTTGTTTATGTGCATTGCATTCATAATGGGCTAATAGAGTTAGTTTCACCCCTCTTATAATGTTTCCAGAACGTCCTAGCTTGGAGTCGATAGTTCCTCCTTGGTTGCATGCATTGCACTGTAGGTTGGGTTGTTAGTTCCCCTCCTACTCTTTTAGAACCAGGTTAAATGTCATTCGAGGACCAATGATCCTATGGGGGAGATATTGTAACACCCTGAATCTGAAAGAGGGTGCCATAACAGATTTCAGCAGTTCCATGGACCATGGCTGGACCTACAGACCTTCGATTGCTCCACCGTCCATGGTCCATGAAACATAGGTCAGGCCAAAAGTATCTAACCACGGTCCACCAGGACAGGCTGTGGGTCAATCCACGGTCCGTCGACTGGGTCGGTTGGTAGGTCGGTGACAGTTGACAGTTACTTCAGGGGTAGTTGGGTCTTTTCCTAACTAATTATTTCATATACTATGTCGTTTTACCCTTCACTAAGACCCTGTATTAGCTTTTTCAATCCCCAAATTAACCCATTAACTTCATTCTTCCAAATTCACAAAGAAAACTAAATTCCCTTCCAAATATTTCTCTCTCTAGAAACTTGAAGAAGAGGAAGATTCATCCTAGGGTTTCACGTCAAGGTCTGAATTCCTCCATTGAAGGCTAGATTTTGAATTCAAGGTATGATAGTTTTAATCCATGGAGTTCCCAAATTCCTCTATTTCAAATGGTAGAATTCCCTAATTGAGTTAGAATTTTCTTCAATTATCATGTGTTCTTTGCATTATTGTTTTAAATGATTGAATTATGATCTCTTTTGGATGAATTGATGATACATGATGATTTTACCATGAACCCATGTAATCCCCATGTTTTCAAGTTATGAATCATATGATGTGGGATTTTGATCTTCAAGGAAGAATTTTATGAAATTAGGCATGTATTGCAAGCTTTGCATGTATTTATGATTAAATCCATATCTAACCCATGTTTTCTAGGAATTGATGATTGAAAGCGGGTTTTCAACCTCAAGAGGTAGTTTATGGACTGATGCATTGTTTTATGAAACATATGCAAATGTTTTAAGGGTGCTTTGAGAGTAAAGTACCAATTGATGATGTTGTGTTGTGAAAGGATATTCTCATTAAGCACATAACTAGCATGATGTGAAAGGTTTTCTCACATATAAAGGATTACTTGGATCGAAAGGCTTTCTCACCTAATTGAATCATAGAGTAAGAGTTATTCTAATGAACTAGCTTGGTCTGATTGTCCAAGGGCACCTTTCCATGATTAATGAAGTCAAGTAAGAAATGATTATTTCATGGGATTTATGCTTAGCACCGAGTGGATACTCATGATGAGTAGGAAGCTCTCCCGTTAGTAGAGGCCAGGTTATTAGAAGCAATCTCATGAGATGGAAGCTCCCCCGTTAGTAGAGGTTGGGTTTCTAATAGCAATATACTTATCCCTTAACTATGTGCCTCCATAGGTTGATTAGCTAGTGGATCCACTTAAGCCAGAAGTTCATGGTTCTACCTTGGCAAGTAGGACAACCCTTTTCAGTGTAGGAGACACGGAAGGAACATATTATTAGTCACATGGTTTCTCCTTCATTTAAGGCTAATTCCCCATAAGTAATAATGAACTAAGGTTACTTCAAGAAGTATCGCATATGAGTTCAAAGGTTTTAAAGATGAAGTTAGCTTGCATTGACCATGATTTTATGACTTATGTTTTATAACTTTTTTACATCATGTTCAGCTTGGTCAATTGCATGTCATGAAATTAAATATCCATTTTAGTATGATTTAAACATTTTATGCATGGCTATCATACTTGGTACATTGTTTTGTACTAATGCATACTCTTGCCTACATTTCTTTCCAAATGTAGGGTCTGATATTCAAGGTGCTCAGTTTCGTGGCAAGTGGATGATTTGATTTATTCTCGAGCTTTGATGAGTCCTCATGCTTCGAGGACGGACTTTATTGTTTTCACTCTCTTTCATGTATTTTATCTTTTGGACATGATTTATGGGCTAGCCCAGTTTCATTATATTGTATTAGATAGCTATGATGAGACAAGTGTATTAGACTTCCGCTTTGTTTGTATAAGAATTGTTTTGGACATGGACTATTGTTTTACTCTTATTGTTCTATTTCTTATGTTATGACAGCTAAGTGGCTTGTACGGAGTCCTTCAGGATTCTATATGCTACGTTACATCTAGGGGGTACCTCTGGGTTGTGAAAGTCCTACTATTAGCTGCTGGTGGTGATGGTTCATACCGTCTTAAGAAGCTTTTCAAATCAGAGACTTGGGTAAGCACTTGGTGTCCTGGATCTATATGTCTCCTTTTGTATATATGTTTAGCTAGTCTTTTGCCTTTGAGACGGCTTGTTGTGGTCTACTTTTGGAACTTGTATTTTTAGATTAGACAATTACGTACTTGTGAGTTCCAGGTTCTTGAAGGGATTCTCTTGTATATTGATTTTTGCTTGATTTCGATTCCGTCTTCTTTTATTTTCTAGTGTTAAGTATTTCTAGTCCTACCCATATACGCATTACTTGTTGTTATGGGTATTGTTTGGCTTCCTTACTGGTGGGTTATAGTGGGTGACATCATGACTTGAGGAATCATGTTGTGACTAGTTGGTATCAGAGTTAAGTTTACTGGTCTAACTTGTACAAATTAATCCCTAGTAGATTCCTATAGATCCGTGTGGAGACGTATGCATCCTATCTTTGGGAGGTTACAGGGTATCTTTAGGAATTTTCCCTTTTGTATCACGTTAGTATCACTTATTGCATTCTTTTCTCAAGATGGCCCATATGCTCAACACAGTGGCTCGGGGTAAGGGCCGACCTCTGATGCCAATGATGGGTGCAACATCACCCAGGATAGAGAAAGGGGCTTAGAGTGAGCAATGGACCCTCCAAGAGCTCAGGTTCCAGCTCAGCCGGTGAGGCCTGAACCAGCCTAGCCACCACCCGAACTGGCTATGGCTCCGGATCTTGAAGATGCTACTACTCAGCTTTTGTCGATGTTCAGAGACATGCAGCATGCCCCAACATCAGTTGCAGCTCTCTCGGTACCTTCACCAAGTTAGTAGGATCAGTCTCTAGTAAAGGCACCTCAAGCCCAGGTACCACTGCGTGTGTCTAGCCTGTGATCATGGTCGTATCTATGTTACTGGAAGATCAGAAGATGTTCGAAGAGTTACCTAGGTTTTCACCTCTGAGGTTTCTAGGGTTGTGGTTGAGGATGCCCACGAGTTGGTAACTACTTGTCGGGAGTTGCTTTATACATTGGTCTTTGTGGAGTTGAGAGGAGCCAACTTAACTATTTATCAACTAGATGGGCCAGCCAGATAGATAATGGTATACCTTCATATTGACTTGACAAGCTAGGTCTCCTCAGATTACTTCGACAAACTTTCTGAGGCTTTTTTGGCCAAGTTTATCCCTCGGAGCATTAGAGATCACCTCTAGGATCATTTCTCCAAGTAGGAGCAGGACTCCATGTTGGTTTCAAAGTATGAGGTAAGGTTCCACGAACTCTCTTGACATGGCTTTATGATTCTACCTACTGAGGAGGATAAAGTTTGATGTTTTATCTGTGGGTTAAGGCTTCAACTACATATTAAGAGTCAATATATGGTCTCTGTGGGTCGTTTCTTTATTGATGTTTTTAATCAAGCCTCCACTATTGAGCAACTCCATCATGATTCCCAAGAGGTAGTGACAAGAGAGCTTCACACAAGGGTATCTTCCAGAGTGGTATCTCACTGATGACAAGATTGTGCTTCATGTCGTGGTGGTCGTTCTTCTAGGAGTCCATCATTTCCATCTTGTTTTGATTGTGGAGAGTTGGATCACTTGGCTAGAGATTTCCCTTTGCATATGCGGATTTCTCTCACTACCTAGGTAGCTCCACCAACTCTACTAGTTGCTCCAGCAATACTACCAGTTATGTCAAGTTAAGGGTTAGATTTATCGTGGTGGACAACAGGGTATTCAGGGTGGTCCTCAGGGAGGTAGATCAGGTGGTAGGAAAGATTTCTAGGGCAGAGGTGGAAGGACATTTCTATGCAGCTCCTACGAGGGAAGACGCTGAAGCATCGGACGATGTGATCACAGGTACGATTCTCTTATGCTAAAAACTCATCTCAACTCTTTTGATTTGACCTCTACCTATTCTTATATGTATGTTTATTATGATTCTCATATGGGTTTGAATTCTAAGCTTATGGAAACACTATTGCATGTTTCAACACCTATGTGTGAGTCTTAAGTAATTGATTAAGTGTTTCAATCTTGCTTAGTTACTATCTAGTGGTGTGACACCCGGGCTAACCTTACATTCTTCATATACATTATTTTGATGAGATTTTGGGCATGGACCGGTAATCCCCGTATCATGCGATCTTAGATTGCTTCTCTAAGACCATTGCCTTATCCATGCCTAGTATTCCCCTAGTGGTGTGGCAGGGCTCCTTTAGTAGCACATCGATTGGGGTTATCTCTTTTTAAGGCTTAAAGATTAGTGGCTAACGGGTGTTTGTCATATTTTCCATATGGGCGTGATTGAGTAGGGAGGTCTGTCTAGCCAAGTCAATTCTAGTTGTCCGTGAGTTTGTAGATGTATTTCATATAGAGCTAAATTGCTTACCTAGAGCATGATATTGGTTTCCTTATTGATCTAGAGCTGGGTACTCGGCCTATTTGTATTCCGCCATAACATATGGCTCTTACAAAGCTCAAAGAGCTTAGTGTTCAACTTCAAGATCTCTTGGGTAAGGGGTTCATCAGTCCTAGTGTTTCACCTTAGGGTGTTCCCGTTCTTTTTATGAAGAAAAATGACACTACTATGTAAATATGTATCGACTATAGGCAGTTTAATACGGTGATCGTAAAGAACCATTACCCCATACCTAGGATTGATGATTTGTTTGATGAGCTTCAGGGTGCCACAATGTTTTTGAAGATGTTCTGGGGTAGGGTTATCATCAGTTGATGATTAGGGAAATTCCCTAAGACAACATTTAGGACTCGATATTGCACTACAGGTTCTTAAGGATGTCTTTTGGGTTAATACCCCTATCGTCTTTATGGACTTGATGAAACGAGTTCTTAGGTCGTATCTTTATTCAGTCATCATTGTGTTTATAGATGACATTCTAGTAAAGTCGTAAAGCATGAGTGTTCATAAGCAGCGTTTGAGGATTATACTCCAGACTTTGAGAGATCATCGGCCTTATGCCAAGTTCTTAAAGTCTTAGTTTTTGCTTGAGTCGTTAGCATTCTTGAGGAACATTGTTTCCATGAATTGCATCATGGTCGATCCGACAAAGATCTAGGCTATTCGTGACTAAGCTAGGTTTACTTAAATTACTAAATTTTGGAATTTCATTGGATTAGCGGGCTACTACTAACGCTTTGTGAAGGGCTTCTCTACTATTGCAACACCTCTTATCTGGTTGACTCACCTTGATGTTCCCTTTGAGTGGTTTGAGGAGTGTTAGTTATGGTTTTGGAAGTTTAAAGAGTTGATGACTAATTCTCCCATATTGATTTGCCAATTGAGGGCGAGACTTCACGGTGTATTGTGATGCATCTGGCATTTGTTTGGGTTGTGTATTTATGTAGCAGGGCTGGGTTCTTGCTAATGCGTCGAGGCAACTTAGGCTACAGGAGAACAACTACCCCACTCATGACTTGAAGTTAGTGGTGGTAGTTTTTCCGCTTAAGATCTAGAGGCGCTACCTGTACGGAGTTCATTGTGAGATCTACACTTATCAGAGGAGTCTTCAATATATTATGATCTAGAGAGACCTTAATTTGAGGCACCGTTATTGGATTGACCTTCTGAAGGACTATGACCTCTCTATCCTCTACCATCCTGGAGAGAATCCTCTACCATCCTGGAAAGATGAATATGGTAGCGGACAACTTGAGCAGGAAGGCAATGAGTATGGGTAGTCTAACCTTCCTATCTACTATGGAGCAACTTTTAGCTTAAAACACTCAATTCTTAGATAATCTTATAATTTAATTGGATGTTTCAGATTCTAGGTGTATCTTAGCCTATTTGGGAGTTTAGTCTTCTTTGCTTCATTGAATTCATAGTTGTCAGTTTGTTCATGAGGACTTGTTGGCAGATCGAGATTAGGTGTTAGTGGGTCGGTCAGGCTTCCTTAGATTTATATGGGGTACTGAATTTTATTGGTCTCATTTGTGTTTTGAGGATTGGGGGTTTGATCCATGTGATACATCCCGAGGCCTATGATTTTGGATACTCTATCTGTCCAGGCACCATGAAGATGTATATTTATTTAAGGCAGCATTATTGGTGGAGCGGCATTAGGATAGATATCACAGATTGTGTGTCCCGTTGAATGAGTTTCTAGTACGTCAAGGCCAAGCATTTGAGACCTAGTGGTGTGTTTCAGAGATTACCCATTCAAAAGTTGAAGTGGGATTGCATCATTATGGACTTTGTATTAGGTTTGCCTCAGACCTCTACAGGTTTTGATAGCATAGGGGTTATCTTTGATCGATTGACCAAGTTAACATAGTTCCTCCTTGTTCAGTCTTCTTTCAGCACCAAGAGGTTGGCCCATCTCTACATTCTAGAGATTGTCCGTGTTGATGGTGTGCTTGTCTTTATTATATATGATCGGGATGCTAAGTTCACTTCTAACTTTTAAAGAACCTTTCAAGAGGAATTAGGCACTCGCATTGATCTTAGAACAACTTTCCACCCATAAACTGATGGTTAATTAGAGCATACTATTGATAAGTGGTAGATTTACACTCATCTGAGGCCTATTAAGCTCAACAATTAGTGTCCTGGATGCCTCATTATGTCCTATTTTAATGATATTTTGATCAATTGTAGCTATGAAGGCTAAAGGACAAGGCAAGGATGAATGGGTGAAAGAATGGCCAAACATGAAAACAAGTGTAAACTCTAGATTTTGTGATCACCTATTGCAAAGGGCGGATCACCTAATAGGTAGGATCACCAGAATTGATGGTGCAATAATGTAACACCCTGTATCCAAAAATAGACCAAACAACAGATTTTCAGAGGTTGCAGGTGCCACCGACGGGTAACACATATGGACCGTATGGTGAGCCACGGACCGAAGGTGGTGTCCATGGTTAGCCACCCCAACTCCACTAAAAAAAACCCAGATAACCCCGACCAACAGCTAGGACCTACGGACTGTAGGTGGGACCACAGCCTGTGGTCCAGGTCTGTGGATCATGGTCCGCAGCCCCCACCCCAGACGCCAGATGATACCTTCCAGGACGGACCGTGGGTCAGGCCCATCGTTGGCCCCGACAAATTTTAAGCTAGGGAAGTTTTAGTCTTTTTCCCTATGTGTTAGCAACCTAAATTACATTTTTTAACCCCTAAACTATGTAGTTTTGGTCAGTTTAAGCCTAGTAACTTAGTCACATCCTTCCTTAATTGATCATTCTCCAAAAAATCATCAAACTTAGAACGAAGAGAGGAGAAAGAGTCGACCAAGTCCTTCAAGAATGCTGCTAGGTTTCAACAATTCCAGCTCAAAAATTAAAAGATTTCTCTGGTCGAAAGGGTAATCGTCAGAATTCCAGCTCAGTCAAATTTTTCTTATATTGAACCATTTCTATATCATATATGTGTATGTGTAAATACCGGTACCATATAGATATTTTATATGGATATATGGATTTGTTTGGTTCTTTTTTATTCTTGCTCGAGCTGGATGATTCAAAATTAATCATGTCCAGTTCCCTCGGGGGATGGATCTATAAGAATTCACCTATCCCAATAAACAAAAAAACCTGACTTGAATGATCCTGTATTTAAGAGCTAAATTGGCTAAGGGTATGGGTCATAATTTTTTTAGCGAACCCGCATGGCCCAATGATCTTTTATATATTTTCCAGTAATAATTCTAGGTACTATTGCATGTAATGTAGGCTTAGCCATTTTAGAACCATCAATGATTGGTGAACCTGCAGATCCATTTGCAACCCCTTCGGAAATCTTACCTGAATGGTATTTCTTTCCTGTATTTCAAATACTTCGTACAGTGCCCAATAAATTATTGGGGGTTCTTTTAATGGTTTCAGTACCTGCGGGATTATTAACAGTACCTTTTTTAGAGAATGTTAATAAATTCCAAAATCCATTTCGCCGTCCAGTAGCGATGACTGCTTTTTTGATTGGTACTGCAGTCGCCCTTTGGTTGGGCATTGGTTCAACATTACCTATTGATAAATCCCTAACTTTAGGTCTTTTTTAAAAAAATTAATTGATTCAATTGTGAACTAACATGACATGTGTATCTAGGGAATAGTTTCTTCAAAGCGAATTCTCCCTAGATACATCTATTCAATTTAATTATGAATTTCTTTCTAATATATGATATATTAATTGTGCTAAATTGTGCTTTTTCAATCTATTTTCACTTTTCACTAAGTAAGTCCAATAGATTTAAAACTTATTTTTTGCTAAATCAATTACGAAATATTTTTCTAAAATGCCCAATATCTGTTTTATATCTTCGCTACGAAAATGTTCAATTTTCATAAGATCTTCTTGGCTGTTATTCAAAAGGTCCAATAATGTATATATATTGGACATTTTGAGGCAATTATAGATCCTGGAAGACAATTCTGATTGGTCAATAAAAATCGATTTCAATGCTATTTTTTTTTTGTTTTTTATGAGTTTAGCCAATTTATCATGAAAGGTAAAAGGGGATAAAGGAACCGTGTGTTGATTGTCCTGTAAATATAAGTTGTCTTCCTCCATATGTAAAAAGGGAATAAATAATTCAATTAAATTTCGGGCTGCGTTATGAAGTGCTTCTTCCGGAGTTAAACTTCCATTTGTCCATATTTCGATAAAAAGTATCTCTTGTTTTTCATTCCCATTCCCATAAGAATGAATACTATGATTCGCGTTTCGAACAGGCATAAATACAACATCTACAGGATAACTTCCATTTTGAAAGTTATGCGTCGTTTTTATAAGATATCCACGATTTCTCTCTATTTGTAATCCAATACAAAAATCATTTCGTTCTGTTAAACTAGCTATATGTTGTGTATTATCAACGATTTCCATATAAGGTGGCAAGATGATATCTTGAGCAGTTACATATCCAGGACCCTTGACAGAAATAGACGCTTCAGAAGTTCCATATAAATTACTTCTCAATACAATCTCTTTCAAATTCATTAAAATTTCATGTACCGATTCTTGAATGCCAGTTATGGTAGAATATTCATGTGGTACTTTCTCAGATTTTACACGTGTGATACATGTTCCATCTATTTCCCCACGTAAAGCTTTTCGCATTGCAATGCCTACTGTGTCGTCTTGGCCTTTAATAAATGGAGACAAAAAAAGGTCCATAATAAAGGCGTTTACTGTCTGTTCTTGATTCAACACACTTCCATTGTAGTGTCCGAGTAGATACTGTTACTTTCTCTCGAACGATAGTACTATTATTTGATTAGATCATCGAATCTTTTCTTTCTCTTGAGATTTCTTCAATGTTCAGTTCTACACACGTCTTTTTTCGGAGGTCTACAACTATTATGTGGCGTCGGAGTTACATCCTGTATGAAAGTTAATAGTATACCACTACGAGGAATAGCTCATAATGCTGCATCTCTTCTGAGACCAAAACCTTTTATCATGACTTCTGCTCATTGCATACCTTGATCCACTACTGTAAGGATAGCGTTTGCTGCTGCGGTTTGAGCAGCAAATGGTGTTCCTCTTCTCGTACCTTTGAATCTAGAATCACCAGCTGAGGACCAAGAAACTACTCAACCCCGTACATCTGTAACAGTGACAATGGTATTATTGAAACTTGCTTGAACATGAATAACTCCCTTTGGTATTTTACATGCATACCTTACGTGAACTAATTTATGGTATAGCTTTTGCCATATTTTATCATCTCGTAAATATGAGTCAGAGATATATGGATATATCCATTTCATGTCAAAACATATTCTTTATTTGTACATTGGCTCTTCTGGAAAGTCTGATTAGCCCTGTCTTTGTTTATGTCTCGGGTTGGAACAAATTACTATAATGCGCCCCCTCCTACGGATTAGTCAACATTTTCCACAAATTTTACGAACGGAAGCTCTTATTTTCATATTTCTCATTCCTTACCTTAATTCCGAATCTATTTCTTGGAAGAAAATAAGTTTCTTGAAATTTTTCACCTCCAATTGTATTCCCACGAAAAGAATGGTGAAGTTGAAAACCTAATCCTTCAAATCTTTGTCGTGGAGTCGATAAATTATATGCCCTTTGGTTGACTCATAAGGACTTACTTCAATTTTGACTCTATTTACTGGCAGTATCTGTATAAAACAAAGTTCCTTTGAGGTATCAACTAATGTGAAAGATATTAGACAACTCTCCCCCCTTTTTTTCTTTTTCGCAAATAGGAAGTTTCGAATCCAATTTGCATATTATAAAGGATTACCAGATATAACACAAAATTTCTCCACCTATTCCATCTAGTCGCGCCTCTCGGTCTGTCATTATACCTCGAGAAGTAGAAAGAATTACAATCCCCATTGCACCTAAAATTCTCGGAATTCGTTGATAATTAGAATAGATTCGTAGATAGGTCGACTGATTCGTTTTAAATTTAAAATATTTCTATAGGGTGTTTTCCTATTCCTTCTATGTCGTAGGGTTAAAACCAAAAAATATTTGTTGTTTTCTCGATGTCTTCTCACGTTTTCGATAAAACCCTCTCGTAAAAGTATTTGAACAATATTTTCGGTATTATTAGTAGATGATATTCGAACCACCCTTTTTCGATCCATATCAACATTTCGTATAGAAGTTACCCCACAAACCTCAAAACCAAACTTCTATTCTATACCCCTTACAATTCCTCATCTAACCAACTTATTTTAATAATAGTTAGGATACATACTTAAAAATTAAATTATAATAATATTTAGTGTCAAGGACTATTTTCCTTCGAATAGTAACCTAATTTCCACAATTGAAATTCTTACCTGAGATGGAAATGACGCTCTTCGCCGTTTACAGACACGTCTTCTCCATAATTAATTATTTCTAAATTAATTATGAACCAAAAAATTCTAAATTTTATTATTTTTATTTCTATAGATGGTCCAAGTTTTAAAGGGCATTAATTAAATTTCAGACTTGACCCATTTACAATAAACTAAGAATTAATTATTTAATAAATACACAAAACTATATAATTGTAGTTAAGAAAATTGCTAAACATTCTCATTTAAAATTTATGGAAAGGGTCGAAATAATTCTAGTACTCAAAATGATCTAATGGGTCATTACAATAGTGTAGATCAGTGGGGTGGTTTCAGGATTTGTTATTATTTTTTTTATAAAATGATATATATAAAATATAATAATTAAATTATTATCTAACTATTTTGAACAAATAAAAATATAGAAAATTTAAATAGCTAAAACTAAGAATATAATTAAGAGAATACTAACTTGTTTATAAAACCGAAGTTAAAAAATATATTTTTTGTGAAGTTTCTTTTCTTTCTTATAACAAATAAAATTTACCCTAAAATGTCATTCAATTTTGTTGCTTTCAAATCTTTTAAAATAAACTTAATAAAATAAGATAAAAATCACAATATTTAATTTAAGCTTTTTAATTAAAATATTTAAGCGTATGTTTGGTGAAAAATTACGTGTCTACAATATTGGATGTGAAGGCTAAGCAAGATCTTGTTCGAGTTATGGTTGATTTGAAGAAGTCATTTTCTAGAAAAGCCATTGAGGCTTTCTCCAAGGAGGAGATAGTGTCATTCGTTACCAAGGTCGGTTATGTGTTCCGAATATTGATGAGTTAAGGAATCAGATTTTGATATAGGCTCATAATTACTGATATTCTATTCACCCGGGAGCCACCAAGGTTTACCTTAATTTACGAGAAATCTATTGGTGGAATGATATGAAGAAAGGTTTGCTCTATTTCTTTATATCCCCATGAATCATATGTTTGTAACAATACGGACAAATTTTTTTCAATTCAAATCGATTAGCCGTATTGTGCTGATTCTTTTGAATAATATATCTGGAAATACCTCTTGATACCTTATCAACACTAATTTGGACACACTTAGTACATACGAAAATCACCGTTACTCGGACATCTTTCCCCTTGGCCTTTATTTTGTCCTTTATTGTATTGTCCTAAATTTTGCAATAAAAAAAGTTTTCAAAACTTTTTTTTTTATAAAAAAAACAACAGATATGAATCCTCTATTCCAATTGTTCCTTTTTGATAGGAATCAAGAAGAAATAAGAAATATTTCAATGCGATTCGATTTCATACTAATGTTGTAGTATATGAACTATTCCAATTTCGGCCAAGTTACAAATTATAAGAACTCGAGAAATTTTGATTGAATCATGATACAAATTAGAAAGAATTTGTTTGAACAAGAGGAGAAAAAAAGAGGAGATAGAATCCAATTCTTTTAGATACTTTATCTAAGAAACTCTACCCATCTATGTTATAGATGGGGTATATCTCGCCAAACTGGATAAAACTATTATTCTAACCTAGATATCCAATCACGATATTATATATAAGAAGAAAAAAATATCTTTCTTGATCAATCCCTTTATCCCTCATTCTTCATGAATAAGGAAGATCCTTTTCAAGTTTGAATTTGTTCATTTGAAATCTGGGTTCTTCTACTTCATATTTTAGAAAGGGGCAGGAGTATCTGTACTTGAATAACTATAAGAGAACCCTTCTAGATGTTTCGACGCTTGATTATCGAATAGGATTGAATGTAAGATGAATGCTTGGTTTACGTTATGGAAGAAAGTCATGTATATGTGATAATGGATATGGCTTGGTGCGAATAATTGAAGGAAAGATATTAAGATGATAAAAAAATGACTGGCAAAGGATAAATTGGCTAGTTCCCAGTATTTAATTTTGAAATCCAATTGTTGGTCATTAAAGAATTCAAAAGAAAGAATTTCAAATTTACAAGATACGATCTATGTGGATCTAAACTGTCAAAACGGCTCGAATGGTACGATCTCTCCATCACCCCAGAATGAAAGGAGTGATCTCGTAGTTCTTGGTCTCTTCAACAAGCACGCGGTCAGAGCCCTGGCTCCTCCCACTGCTTGGGAGCTTACGGTTTCATGGGGCTTCGTATAGTTATACAAAGACTCAGTGGCTAAGAAGTAAAAATGATATATCGAAGTTTTTTTGATGATTCAATAATCTTATTACTTCAACTACCATATATTTTGTTTCATTTCTTATGGAACAATCACGAACACTTTTTTTGCTTATGGATCTACTACCAGAAATTCAATGTGTATTCTTGAATAATCTCATTTTTCCTAGTGTGAGATATCACATTGTTTGAGGAACTGTAGATTCTGTCGGAGTAAAGGATCGTCAACAAGGGCGTTCTAGTGCATTGTAGATTTTTATGCAAGACTTGTATCATTTGATGATGCCATGTGAATCGTAGTCCATAAATTGTTAAAGATTCCATAAAAGCTAGACTAAGCAATAGAGTACCTCTTAGCTCATTCAGAAGGATCTCGTAATTCAATTATCCATGACTGTTTATGTCTCTAGCATGACAACTTGATGAAATTTTAAGGGAAGTGGGGTAAATTGTTGATACTACTGGAAGGATTCCTCTTTGGATAATAGGTACTGTAACTGGTATTCTTGTAATCAGTTTAACATGTATTTTTTTTATGTTTCATTTTCCGGATTAAGTTCATCACTGTAGTAATCGACTGAATTGAGTTGTCAACATGAAAGCATAAGAACTTAACGGGATTCCCTTCTTTGTTTGTTTGATTCAAAGGGGAAGGTCCCGTTGAGTTCTTTAGAATCATAATTTTTTTTCGTCTAAATGATAAAATGGGGTTTTTTTTTTCAAAAACTCTGTTTTTCTCATTTTTTTGTTGTACAGAATGAAAACTTCATTCTCGATTCTACGAGAATTTTTATGAAAGCCTTTCATTTGCTTCTCTTCGATGGAAGTTTGAATTCACATGGCATCATCAAATGATACAAGTCTTGGATAAGAATCTACAACGCACTAGAATACCCTTGTTGACGATCCTTTACTCCGACAGTATCTAGGTTTGGGTTGTGTATCTACATCCAATCTATATTAGAAGAGAAGGTTCCATCAGAATAAATATTTATTTCAGTTCAGGTTCCACATCTTCTTCTTTTTTGAAAAATAATAAAAAAAAGGGGAGAGGTTGTGGGGAGAAATGTGAATTTTTTTTAATTAATTTTTTCCTGATTTATTTCATTATTGGAGATGAATTTCTCAATCAATTTGTTGATGACAAATTTTCAGTTCAAATGGATTGGACATACCTATCTAATAACTGAATATGGATTATGACTGACTCGCTATTCACTCGGTTCTGGGGTCATAATGATTATGTAGAAGAGATGACCGAGTGGTTCAAGGCGTAGCATTGGAATAGCTATGTAGGCTTTTGTTTATAGATGGTTCGAACCCCTCTCTTTTCGTACCTTCGGTTAATTCAGTGGTCGTGACCAAGAAACCACAGGTTTCGCTTAGTGGTCCGGGAATGCCCGACTTATCAATCTATCCGGTAAACTACTAGGGGTTCATGTAGCCCTTGCAGGATTAATCATATTCTGGGCCAGAGCAATGAACCTATTTGAAATGGCCCATTTCATACCCGAAAATCATCCTGTAGAAAGAGGAGTAGTTATGAACTCTGTAGACCATCCCCATGGGGGTGGTGAAGGGAGAGCCCCAATTGGTACATTTTTATTTTGTGTTTGTAGCAAAAAGTAGTTAGTTTATCGGAATCAAAGTAAATAAGATAATAATGGTTTCTTTCTCTTGTTTGAGACAAATCGTGAATCTAGGATATTGTGGTATTTTACGGTGAAAGAAGTTAGTATTGCCTAGGGAGTACGTTCGCAAGAATAAAACTCAAAGGAATTGACGGGTGCACCCCTCTAAGAACCGTATATGAGACTTTCATCCCATACAACTCAAGAAGAAACACCCAAATACTAGTTGAATAAGGTTTGTATCCTACTACTGAATCATAAGGGTCTATTTTTTTATTATTAATATTAACGATGAGACCTATTATCGCTTTTTGCATGCTTTTTATAGGTTCTACGGACCGATGCCAGCTGCTTCTTAGTATATCCAGATAATAGGTAGGAGCATAAACAGAAACATTCTGGGGCCTACAAAGATAGTTATTAAATCTTTAGCACCGCATAAAAATATTCCCCGTAGAGTACCTTTTAATACGAATAAGAGAAACTCTGTTATAGCCATTTTTGTACATTCAATGTACACTATGGATAATCGTCAACAAGGGCGTTCTAGTACGTTGTAGATTCTTATCAGAGACTTGTATCATTTCATGATGCCATGTGAATTGCTAGAAACATGTGTAGTGGAAGATTCATTTTCTGTGGTTTCCCTGATCAAACTAGAAGTTACCAAGGAACGTCCATCATCAAACCAAACCCAAGTCCATGCAAGAAGTAATGAGGATTCAGAATATCACAGATTGATTAATCAAAGCTAGATTCAACAACGAAAAGAAAGATCAATTCTTTGGGATTCTTCCTTTCTTCAAACGGAACGAAAAGAGATCGAATCAGTCCGATTCTCGAAGTAAATAGAATTCCATACTCAATCTCATAGATACATATAGAATTCTACGGAAAGTCATATTCCATGAAAGTCGTATGTACGACTTGGACGGAGATCATTCATATCTTTCGAGATCCACCCTACAATATGGGGTATAAAAGCCAAAATAAGTGATCTTAGCCTTTATAAAAAGAAAACTGATTCTTGAACGTAAGGTGTCCCTACTTTTTCAGGGTAAGAAGGGGTACAAAAAATGCCTCGAGCCAATATTCGAATACCAGGTGCTACGGCGCTGAAGTAACCCATGCCATACTCCCAGGAAAAGCTCGAACGATGTTAAGCAAAAAGGTACCTGTACTCGAAATCGACACATGTGGGTACGTACCGAATACCTAGGGGCCCGAGACAACTCTCTCTAAGGAACTAGGAAAAATAGCCTCATAACTTGGGGAGAAGGGGTGCCTACTCACAAAGAAATTTCTATATGATTTATAATCACGAAAGATTGAACCCAAGCAAAATCCGTAGTAACATCTCACGAGAATGTTACTAATGGAAGATGTAGGAATAATAGGTCCTATTCTTTTTTTTTGACCCTCATTTGAATTTATTGGGTTCTACCTCCTATTTTTCAGGAAGAGAATGAATCTTTTTCTCGAAGGATCAGAAAAAACCTGCGGGACTGATTTGGAAGATCCAGTCAATTCAAATGAGAGAAATGAGTTTGGACATAATGTTGATTCAGGCAAATTTACTGCTCATTTCGTTCTCATTTAACAAATAATAATAAAGGGAAAAGACGTCCCTCATAGATTAAGAATTTCGCTACCTTAGGACCGTTATAGTTACGACCACTGTTCCCAGGGGCTTCGATCGTCGGCTCCCCTGTCATCAGGTCACCAACATCCTTTGAATTGATGTCCTCTCATTAATTCCTCCTAAATTGCATTGTTTTATCCTAAATATTTCATTTCAATTGGAATTTGGTTATTCACCATGTACGTGGATCCCCGCTAAGCATCCATCGCTGAATGTTTAAAGCACCGAACTCATAATTGGTGAATTCGTATGTTCAATTCCTACTGGATGCACGCCAATGGGACCATCCAATAAGTCTATTGGAATTGGTTTTGTATCAATGGAATCTCATCATCCATACATAACAAATTGATGTGGTATATTCATATAGTCAATGGAATATATAGAATTGTGATCAATCAAATATTGCAAAGTCCTGATTTATTATCGATCAGAATTGGACCATAACGGAATGTCTGCTAACCCTAGTGTACATTCAAATATCTGTCCAACATTCATTCGTGAAGGTCTTCCTAATGGGTTAAAGACCATATCAATAGATCTTTAATTTTGTAAATAAGGCATATCTTGTCGAGGCAAAATTTTGGAAATGATACCTTTATTTATATGTCTTCCAGCTACTTTATCGCCTACTTCGATTTCGACAATCACTTATTCACAAACTTCGTCTGGGCAAAATATTTTTCATTTCCCATCTCATGGAAAACCCTTTTTGCTCCGCATAGCCTTATCCCCCTCTAGGGGTATTTTAGTGATATAGACCCCTCTTACTAACTGGAATCAATGAATTAGTAGATCTGTTCCGCCCAAAATGGGAATGGACTAGGGTTATGAACTTATAATGTGATGATCGAGTTAATTCCATGATTATAAGTTCATTCCATACCGAAAAAGTACGGAATAGGGTTATATACATTCTCATAATGAGAAGGGGCCATTTGGGCCTATCTAAATAGATACTATGTTTACATATTGACCCCTTCAACAACTCTATCACCTCCCAAAGAGCAAAGTTGGCTTGATGAGCACAGATGAGGAAGCGGGAGCAAGAAAATCAATAATCTCTTTCTTGTCCTTTTATTTAAGGTTAAGGTGACAAATTCAAACATGAAAAAGATCTTCCTTATTCTTGAAGAATGAGGGGCAAAGGGATTGATCAATAAATATATTTTGTTCTTCTTATATATAAGATCGTGATTAGATCCGTGTCATGACCCAGGGGTACCCCCTAGATGTGACAAAGCGTATAAGACCCAAGAGGCCTCATATAAGCCACTTAGCATATCATAACATAAAGTAATAGAAATGAGAGAGAATTAATACTTTTCATTACAATCAAAGTCTTTTATAAAAACGAGCAGAAGTCTAATACCATAGTCTCCAACCATCTAAAACAACACGGATAAAGTCTTAGGACGCAGCCCATACAATAGTCCAAGACATAAAAGAAAAACATGATAGAAAAGGGTGATCACATCCTCGAACACAATAAGGATTCACCAAATCTTCACTTCCTTGATCAACAACGAAGCTAGCCATGAGTGTGAGAATCTAAGTCACCAGACCCTATATTTGATAAGAATTTAGGCAAGAGTATGCGTTAGTACAATTAAGTACTAAATATGATAGCTAGCAAAAACAATATAAACATCATGGTTAGTTAATATAAACCATAAGAATAATCATGCACATACATTAATATCATAATAATAAAGGAATACTTCTCAAGGAAGCTTATTCATCCTTAGTCAAGACTTAGGTCATCACTTCTAAGTCAACTTACCTCTTGGAAGGTACCTCAAGCAACAATCCAAGCTATTCATTCTTTATATGATAGTTCACATAGTTTATACTTACTTTTAAAGACATGGGGATTCTCCTATATTCCAAACGTAAAAAGGTTAATGGATATTGGCCTCTTGCCTTACGTACTTTTAGATTGCGGGTACTCGGCTCCACAACCTCATCATATGATACGGGTACTCTCCTCCACATCATTTCATAAGGAGCATGGGTACTCGCCTCCATGTCCATTCATCGTAGTAAGAATGTGGGGACTCACCTCTTGTTCAATTCTATGGAATATGGGAATCACCTCATATCCTTGCATATGGAGGTTAAGGGTAATCACCTCTAGCCTCATCAATTACATAACCTTTTGGTCTAGATTCATTTTAGGTGAGCAATCCTTCAAACCTAAAATCATTCATGTGAGCAAACCTTTCACATTCATACATTCATAATTAGGAAATTTGTGTTGGAAGTATCCCTTCCATAACAACTATCTCAATAGTCAACAATGGACAACATAAGCTTTAATCTCAAGCCCTATATCTCACAATCATACTATATGCTTAATCTCGAGCAACCAAATCATGATTCATCATTAAGCTTCAATTCTAACATATCTCATCAATCCTAGATTGAATACATCTAAACCCACATTATAGCCTTCATGGAAACAACAACCATTTACTTGATTTCATCTTTCTAGACATAGATTAGGCATGGGTACATGAAATTTCATCCTAAAAACATGATTTACTAATAATTCAATCATAAACAACCATTATCCACTCAATTCGATCAACATTCATTGTTACCCACAACATTGGAAGAAACCCTAACTCAAATTGGGGATTTCATCTTCATAATTGGGGAAAACTATGGAACTCCATGGATGGAAGATATCCAAGGATGAAAAGCTATCACACCTTGATTACCAAGCCCTCAAGAGCCTGAAATTTGGAGACTTGAACTTGGCCTAGCTTCAAACTCTATCTTCTTCTTCATGTTCTAGAGAGAGAAATATTTGATAGAAGAACTCTTGGGATTTATTTTAGATTCTAGGGTGAATGACTTCATTGGGGAAATTTTGAGAGTAAAATGCTTATATACCTTTTTAGGTTAGGGGTAAACCAACGTAGTATAGTTTTAAGTAACTATGAAAATACATTAAAGACCCCAACTAAAAACCCTTCAGCTTTTCACGCTGAAGCTCGCCAAGGGCACTTGGTGACTCGCCAAATGGACCCTTGGCTCGCCTAAATTTTCTGTAGCTCATTCAAGGAGTCTGGCCACTTGGCAATGGGGTGGAGACCCTTGGTGATGAGCTGACCTAACCGGCGAGCCTCAACTTGGCTCTCCCAATTTTCCAGCACCTAGGGTCATGGGGACAGTTCACTAGGCGACCATGGTGCACTTGGCAGATTGCCAAGTCCCCTTGGCAACCTCACTGTCCCTCGCCAAATGGGCTTGGGGAAGGAAGTGTTTCCATTAGTTAATTCCTAGGTATCTTAGGATCTTGCCGTCTTACATGGCTTGTTACCCCTACCCACTAGTTATGCCTACTAGTTTCCAGGGTGTTACTTTATCTCCCCCTTGGTGACATTCGTCCTTAAATGACATATCTAAGCATATTTCTAAACGAAAAGACTCAAGACTAGCAGCCCATAATGCATGCAACTCAACTAAATGCATATAACTAACGAGGAAACATCAACTCCACGCCAACATACTCAACGCACCACAAGGAAGTAGGAACTATATCTTACAACCTAATATGCATGAAATTTTCATGGTTCTTACTTTCAAGGAGGTACTATCATCTCCAACAATAAAAGCATGCTCAACACAATCTCATGGAGCTCATATGCAATTCAATCTAAAAAATCATATCCAAACATGTTCATCAACTCATCTTAGGGAACTCATACTCAATCCACTACAACATGAGGAAAATCATTCACATAAGTCATTTCTTTCAAAACTCAAGCTATTTCATTAACATGGACATAAAGAGATCATGGAAACACATAAATGACACATGACTTTTAAGCATAAAACAAACAAAGAGGAAAGTCATTTCCTCAAGCTAGAGTAGAAGGAAAAAGTTGAGGATATCGGGACTTCATAACGTCCTTGGCCTCCCAAGTAGCACCCTCAACTAAGTGGTTTCTCCATAAAACCTTCACCGAAGAAACTTCCTTGTTCCTCAATTGCGTAACTTATCGGTCCAAAATCTCAACCGGAACATTCTCATATGAAAGACTCTCATCAACTCCCAATCCTTAAAGGGAATCTATGGATGTCAGATCTCCAACACACTTCTTAAGCATAGAGACTTTGAAAAAGGGATGCACGGTTGCCAACTCATTTGGAATATATAACTCATAAGAAACCTTACCAACACGTCTTAAGATTTGATATGGGCCTATAATCGTGGACTAAGTTTTCCTTTCATCCAAAGTCTCATCACACCTTTCATGGGTGAGATTTTCAAAAAGACCCAATTACTAACCTCAAACTCAAGGTCTCTTCTTCTAACTGATGTTTTAAGGATGTAATCAACTGACACTAGTACGGTTCAAGTGCCATACGATCGCGTGTAGTGATATATCCCAACGAAGGGTTAGGATCGTTCCCACAGGGAGCGGTTTTGAGAATTAATAGAAAAATGAAATCTAGTTCTAATTAGTCATAGCTAAAAACATACTAAATCAAAGGGGTGATGCAAGCGTCAATTATCAATAGAGGGTTTTGTAGTAATTACCAACTAAAAACAACAAAACTATACGAAAATGAGATAGAGAGACGGGATTCTTGGGAGGTGATAGGAATAAAGGATAGACTAAATTATCGGGTACATGCTTTTGATAGTAAATTGTTGAGTATTTGTTACTAGGCTAGACTATAGTGGGGGTAAATTCTCTCTCGAGCAACTTACCCCTGATCAACTAGGTTTCTCTCGAACACCGAGTTGTCGCATTAGGCACAACCTCCGGCTTAGCCCATTCACTCTCTCGAGCTGAATGTGTGGGAAAAGGACTAGGTTTCTCTCTCTCGGGCTGAACCCATGTCGACCCAATACCACCGGCTATCAGTTTAGTAGTCTTAGTTTTACGACCTCTCTTTCTAGCAAGCCAAAAACACTAAGATGAAATCGTATTTGCAACTACAATCCCATTAAGTTCATACACAACTACTAAACGAAATCACATTTAAACAACAAATAAACCATCAACAAGCAAGACCCAACAGATAATCTAACCCATATTCACATCATCACACCCCAAGAATTGGGGTTTTAGCTAGAAGTGTAAAAGAGGTAAAAATCAATACCAATATTAGTTTCCATCAACTGGATATGAAGAATTAAGTCTTAAAACACGTCAAGAGTGAAGAATCTTCAAGACCCAAGTCCAATTTCTTGGAGTTGAAACCCTTTGAATCTTCAAGGTCTTAGAACAAAGTCTCGAAACCCTCTAAAACTTAGACTCTTTCAAAAACTGTAAAAAGTTCTAATAATAATAGTGATATGATGTTAAGCTAGAATTTAAACAAGTATTTATAGTGTTTTAAAATTTGTGCTGCAGCGGATCACTCGGTGCAGTTAGTCAGGATCGCCGATACACTTAGCGATCCGCCTTTTGGTCGATTTCATCACCTTCTTGCTTTTGCCTTCAGCCTCCTCGCACTTTGAGTCGTCGGGCGATATGGTACTGCTTCGTGGAACTACTCGGCAACATGCAGACTGCTCCATTTCATCGCCAACTTGATCATTCCCTTCCAGGCTCAGCACACTGGAATAAAAGGCAATCTCCAGGCCGATCGGCGACTCGCCAACTGGGCTCAGTGATCCTTAGGCCTTTATTTCTTCTTTCTTTTCAGCTGCCTTGTTCCTGTTTGCCAAGTAGTGTCAATGCTTTGCCTCAAACTACAAATACCTGACACTTAAGGATTTTCATAAGATATTGAGACAAAATATGCATTTGAGGGCACTAATTCTATCAAAATATAGCCCTAAATGAGTCCAATTTGTGGACTAATCAACACCCCAACTTCAACTTTTGCTTGTCCTCAAGTAAAACTCAAGTTCAACAGTTCAAAAAGGATGTCTCAAATAGTGCTACACAAGACTAGATGATGAATGTACACAACAAGACTCAATTTACTCATGCAAGGATCAATTGTGTACCCAAAGATTCAAGTTGTGACATACCATTACTAAAGATTCTCAAGCTGGCAATCCTTGCTTCAAATGCAAGCTCAAGCTCAACAAAAGTATTTGAATGCCCTCACACAAAGGATGATTCCATATTCAAACAAAAAGGTTTAATCATTTAAATCTTCGAAATCAAATGCAACACTCAGTCTCTCAAAAAGAAGAACATTATGCATGCTTTCAACCATAGGTTTACCCGTATTTTCCAGTCGACATTTGTTTCAGCTCACTTAAGATAAAAAAATGTATTTACAGAGCTTGTAATGGGGCTGAGTGCAAAGGTATGGTCATTCAGGCTCAGTGACTTTCATCCTCATGAAATGTGGTGCTCACAACTCTTCCTTTCCTCTCCTTTCATCATTTTCTTTAGTGCTCGTAAGTCATCCTATTATTCACTCTCCATGGATTGTTCTGGAACCCCATTTCTTTTGTATTTTTCAACTTTATTCCACAACTTTTCTTTTTCATTCTTTTTCTTTTCTCTCTTTTTTGTATGGAGGGGTTCCATTTTTCTCAATACCATGAGTTAAAGGAGACTTTCTTTGCACTTCTTGACTTTCCCTTTTCTTTTCACCACACCGCCAACTTAGGCTTTTGGCCTAAATTGGCTATTCAATCAACCACAATTCATGAGGATTAAGGGTAATAGGTCAAGAAAGGTCATGTTGTCATCAAGTTTCTTCCAAATAAAGGTAAGGTTCAAGGGGTATTCAAGAGAGGTTCACACACTCACAAGGTAGGCGACAAAAGAGGTATATGTCAAATTGGCTCACACTCTTCGAAGTTGCCTAAGATCATATCAAGAGATAGCCTTACTTAGTTAACCGTACCAATGGGGTAAATTCTAGGTTTTATCATGCAAAGTTCACAGTAAGCTCATCACACAAAGCATCGACACTAAAGTCAAACAAGACTACACACTTTCGCTAGTGTACAATGTTCATCGCAAGAGAATCAATTTGATACATGGCTAATCATAATGAGATGCAAAGAGTTCAAATATTGTCTATGCAACTTCTTTTGGTCTCATCGTAGTCGTACATTCATGTTTGTTTAATTATGAGCACTATTGAAGTCATCGATTTTGATCAAAACCGAGACATAAATTTGCTAAAGAACAACCACTATCAAGTACATACAAGAGGTGGCAAAAATTTAAAATTTTTCGAAAGGGTCAAAATCATTTGCAATTAAAATAAAAGGAGCCAGAAGCTCAAACATTCCACAAAAAGCAGTGTAAAACACAACATTATGATTCACAACCCAACAAGAAATAAAGCAGAAAAAGGTGGGCCACACCCCACCACAATTAAAAATATTTGTCCTCAAATGCAACTAACATAATATCCAGAATTTAAAATAAAGAACAAAGACAGAGAGGGGGGGTAAAGAGGGAATCCTGTCTAAGCAGTTGCTCCATCTGTCTGGGCATCAGTGCCCGATGTGTCAGCTTGTACTTGGATAATAGTCCCGGAGCTACTTCAGAAGGTTCAGCGGTAACTGACTTGTTAAAATTGTCCAAGTCATGTGCCACCAAAAAGGAATGTATAGCTTTGTAGAATCCACGAAGGGACAATGGGATCTCGGGGGATAGATCTCTTGCTTGAACTAGGCTTTTTGCCCTTACTTCCTGTCTTGGGAGTATTCGCTTCACTTGTATCTTTCCTGAAATTTTTCGCTGTTACCTGTCGGGGTGGCCTATTTCTTCCAGCTACTTCTGGTCTAGCCATATCTGCAAAGCTATGAGAAAGAGTTAGAAAATGTCCCAACAAAAAGAATAGAAGTTCAGCTGAAGAAAAACTCCGCCGAACTAGTTGTTGAACCATTCACCCACTTAGGCGATACACCGAGTGCAGTGCACAGAGAATACAAGGGTGCATACAAAGGGTGAACAAGAAGTAATTTGGCAAGACGCCGAGTGTGTTCGATGACCTCAGGCTCTCGCCGAAAGTTACAGAATCCAACATCATATTTTGCATGAAATTAAAGGTGAGATGGGGACATTAGGCGAAACGCCGAGTGGTTTGGCGAGCTGACCTACCCAAAGTGCCTATTTTCAACCCAATTTCCCGAATTCTACGCCCCGACCCCCAAAGACAAAATCAAGGCATGTACAACTCAAATTAGACTTAGACCCAATGACACTCATGTACAACACTCAATTTTTCATCTGCTTTAAGGTACAACTTTTAGGAATTGAGTATTTAACTCGGTACGAGCAAGATTAGTGACTCTCACATGCAAACAAAAAATTTAGTCCTACCAGAGAGGCTTAACACACATCAACAAGGTAATATCATTGCAATGAGTACAAAATTGATAGAAAGAACTCAGAGTTTGGGAACCAACCTTTTGTGGTAACTAAAGTGGAATTGAATTGCTAGGCAGCAATGTAAACCAAGTCCCGAACATAAATCATACTCCAAAAGTGTAGGGATATTGAAAATAGAGTGCAGGTGTGAGTTTGGGCAGATAAAAAGTGAGGGAAAGTGAACGAGTTTTCAACTTTTAAACCTCTGGACTACAAAAACTGTCCAGTTCTCGCCCACTCGGTGACTTTAGTCATGCTCGCCGAGCCATTCGGCGACACGACGGGTGGTTAATTTGCTAGTTGAATTTTACAGGATCTCCAATTGTTGTGGGAGTCCAAATGGCGGTCTTCGTCGGGATCGCCGACATGGTCGGCGATTCCCCAATAATTTCCCTTGGTTCGCTGAGTTTTACAGACTCCAATTTGAAGATGTCTTGAGTCAAACAACGGATTAGGTCGAGTTCACCAACCTCTTCGGCGCCTTGCCGCCTGGACCTGTTGTTCACCATCCTGCACCTTTTCGAGCTCTTTCCACACTTCAACCTGTAAAAACAACACAACATTATTTTAACAAAACACAAATAAAAAGGAAAAAAAAGGGTTTTGGGTTGCCTCTCAAATAGCGCCTTAGTTAACGTTGTGGCACGACGCAAGTCTTTTCCTCACTCTCCATCATTGGGGCTGGCCCTAGTGTTATTAGGTAACCCCAATAGTTCATTTGAGTGAAGAGGAGGCACTGCATAACTTATGAGTGTCTTGATCAGCTGGATAGACCTAGAATGAGAGCCAATCATCTGATTTAACACTTCAATTTTCTCCTGCATCTCTTCTAGCACTCAATCTTGTTCAGTGATCTTTTGGAGAATGATTTGTAGTGTATCCTCGACACTACTGTTCTTCCTGTCTCTAGACCTTTTCCTCTCATGAGGGGTTATGTACCTCCCTTTACTTCTACACTGGTCTTCCACCTCTGATATTTTGGTGGCCAAATCGTTCAGCTGAGTTACGAGTGCGGTTAATTTGAAATCCCTCTCGAACTCTTGCTTCGCCGCAACCAATTTGTCACCATTTCCCTTAGCCATGCTCAGGGTATCTGCCTATACCAACAACTCAAAGAAAGAAAAATAAAACTAAAAATAAAGTTAGTAAACTATGACTAACGAGAACGAAAATCCTACTTAACTAAAAATTCTCTAAGAACACCACTCCCTAGCAACGTCACCATTTTGATATTTTGAGGACGTAATCAACTGACACTAGTTCGTTTCAAGTGACATACGATCGCCTGTAGTGATATAACCCAACCAAGAGTTAGAATGGTTCCCACAGGGAGTGGTTTTGAGACTTAATACAAAAATAAAATCTAGTTCTAATTTGTCATAGCTAAAAACATTATAGAATAAAAACATAGTAAATTAGAGGGGTGACGCAAGCATCAATTATCAATGGGGAGTTTTGTAATAATTAACAACTAAAAACAACAAAACTATACGAAAACGAGATAGAGAGATGGAATTCTTGGGATGTGATTGGAATACGGGATAGACTAAATTATCGGGTACATGCTTTTGATAGTAAATTGTTCAGTTTTTGTGACTAAGCTAGACTATAGTGGGGGTAAATTCTCTCTCGAGCAACTTACTCCGAATCAACTTGATTTCTCTCGAACACCGATTTGCCGCATTAAGCACACCCTACGCCTTAGCCTATTCACTCTCTCGAGATGAATGTGTGGGAAAAGGACTAGGGTCACTCTCTCGAGCTAAACCCATGTCAACCCAATACCACCGGCTATTAGTTTAGTAGTCTTAGTTTTACGACCTCTCTCTCGAGTAAGACAAAAATACTAAGATGAATTCGTATTTGCAACTACAATCCCATTAGGTTCATACACAACTACTAAATGGAATCACATTTAAACAACAAATAAACCATCAACAAGCAAGACCCAACAGATAATCTAACCCATATTCACAAAATCACACCCCCAAGAATTAGGGTTTTAGCTAGACATGTAAAAGAGGTAAAAATCAATACCAATATTAGTTTCCATCAACTGGGTATGAAGAATTAAGTCTTAAAACACGTCAAGAGTGAAGAATCTTCAAGATCCAAGTCCAATTTCTTGGAGTTGAAACACTGTGAATCTTCAAGGTCTTAAAATGAAGTCTCCAAAACACTCTAAAACATAGACTCTCTCAAAAACTGTAAAAAGGTTCTAATAATAATAGTGATATGATGTTAAGTTAGATTTTTAAACAATTATTTATAGTGTTTGAAAATTTTGTTCTGCAGCGGATCACTCGGCGAAGTTAGTCTGGATCACCGATACACTCGGTGATGCACCTTTTGGTCGATTTCATCGCCTTCTTGGTTTATCCTTCAGCATCTTCATGCTTTGATTCGTTGGGTGATATGGTACTACTTCACCGAACTATTCGGTAACACGCCGACTGCTCCATTTCATCGCCAACCTGATCTTTCCCTTCAGGGCTCAACACACCAGAACAAAAGGCGATCTCCAGGACGATCAGCGACTCGCCAACTGGGCTCGGCGATCCTCATGCCTTCATTTCTTCTTTCTTATCAGCCACATTGTTCCTTTTTGACAAGTAGTGTCCATGCTTTGCCTCAAACTCCAAATACCTGAAACTTAAGGGGTTTCATTAGATATTTAGATTAAATATGCATTTGAGGACGCTAATTCTATCAAAATATAGGCCTAAATGAGTCCAATTTGTGGACTCATCACTAACATCGGCATAGGACTTTTGTCGGCTTAGGGAGGTCCTCAACCTCTCTCTAATAAGCTGGACCTTTTCCATAGCCGCATGAACTAGCTCGTGTCCAATTAAGGAAACTTCACCCACGTCAAACCACCCTATTGGAAATATACACCTCCTACCATAAAGTTCTTCAAAGGGGGCCATACCAATACTAGAATGGTAGCTATTATTATAAGCAAACTTTATCAATGGCAAGTGATCATCCTAACTTACCTTGAAATCGATGACACATGAACTCAATATATCCTCTAAATTTTGGATTGTTTGCTCCGCCTGCCCATCAGGTTGTGGGTGAAAAGTCGTGCTAAACTTCACTTTTATGCCAAGACCTTTTTGGAATGATTTCCAAAACTGAGAAGTAAACGAAGTACCTCTATCAGATATAATGGACAACGGTACACCATGAAATCTTACCATTTCCCTCAAATATAACTTAGCATAGTCTTTCACCGCATAAGAAACCTTGACGGGGATGAAATGAGCCGATTTCATCATTCGGTCTACTATAACCCAAATCTAATCATATTGGTGCCGAGTTGTAACGACTCGGAAAATGATAGAGTGAAACTAGAGCCTCACATGTGAGTTTAGAGTCGAGAACTTAATGAAATGATTATATTTGAATTTGACCCAAAAAGTTCTTAAAAATGAGCTTCGGAAGATTCCGAAAACTTGTTTAGCTGCATATAAAAAGATTCGTTTCGTTTTTCGAAAATCCGACTTCATATTCTTGTTTAGGGGGGTCAAATTGAGTGGGAAATGGGTCTA
>NW_006238941.1:1782248-1782850 GCF_000226075.1 Solanum tuberosum | reverse complement strand
ATGGAAAGCCCTTTGAGTTAGCTATCTAATGCACTTCGTTTCACCTCATTCGGAGATTGGACGAAGAAGTTATGCCCATTTTCGTAAAATCGGTCCGGCAGAAAAACGGCAACTCCAGTAGCGAATTTACTGTTCATATTACTGTTCACCCGCCTCAAAATTTTTCTAGTGTTGGACCATTTTTTTCAAATGACATATATTATTTCCTATATACCTTTAGTTCATTCCCATCCCTAAAATCATTCCCTCTCTCAAATATTTCTCTCAAGTTCAAGGAAGAAGAAGGGTGAAGAACTAGGGTTTCAAATTGGAGGCTTCTTTCATCGATTTTCGTCGGCTTTTCAATATTAAGGTATGGGGACTCTTCATCTTTGATTCCTTCTTCAATCAAAGAGTCAATCCAAAAGATTTCAAAAGTTGTTCAAAAACTCAATATCCTAATTTTGAATTCTAACATGGGTTCTTGCATTAAATGTTTTTAATGATAATTTATGTTATTATTGATGGTTTTAAGAAAGGAAATTCCATGAACCCATGTCTTTGCAAATTTCCAAAAGTTGGCATATGAAGTGGGATTATTGTTTGTGATTGAATGATGATAG
>NW_006238941.1:1744189-1781331 GCF_000226075.1 Solanum tuberosum | reverse complement strand
TTGTTGCTGGAATATTTTTGGAAATGCTTTGTATGTGTGTGGTTCTTGTTGATTTGAGTTTGGAAGAGAAGAAGAAGTATAGATGGATATTTATTGTAACATAAATTAGTGTAACGCTGGTTCAATTATTGCATTGCAATTTTCAAATTGTTTCTTCTTGGTTCAACGTCTTGCGTTTAAGGAGACTGTTTGTTATTGACAAGACAAGTTAATGTACTGCAAGATCCATCAAGTTTAAGTTTAGGTTTTGTCCTTTTAAGCTCTTATTGCATATGAAGAGAAAGACATGACTCCAAATGTAATTATTGGACGAACGTATAGGATGATGATTGGAAGCGGCGAGTTCAAGTTATTATGGTTATATTGAACAATTATAAAACTGTATTATACATATTTTTATGGATTTAATGGTTTGAAGACTCGTGGTTAGGATTTGGTTATGGTTATTTTGGGTTGGAAAAGAGGGGTGTGGCGATACGCTGAGTTTTTATTGTTGTGCAGGCATACTCTATTTGGTTGTTGTTGTAACGACTCGGAAAATGATAGAGTGAAACTAGAGTCTCACATGTGAGTTTGGAGTCGAGAACTTAATGAAATGGTTATAATTGAATTTGACCCCAAAAAGTTCTTAAAAATGTGCTTCGGAAGTTACCGGAAACTTGTTTAGCTGTATATAAAAAGATCCGTTTCGTTTTTCGAAAATCCGACTTCATATTCTTGTTTAGGGGGTCAAATTGAGTGGGAAATGGGTCTAACCCAAATTTTAGAGCAACCGTATCAAAATCCGAAATTTCCAAGTGAAGCCTTTTTCGAGGGTCTACTTTGGAGGGTCATATCTCCTAGCACACAAATTATTTGGGTGGCCAATAATATATCCATGGAAAGCCCTTTGAGTTAGCTACCTAACTCACTTCGTTTTACCTCATTCGGAGTTCGGACGAAGAAGTTATGCCCATTTTCGTAAAATCTGTCCGGCAGGAAATGCAAATTTCCAGTGACCGAAATTACTGTTCACCCACCTCTTTTTTTTTCTAAGTGTTGGACCATTCTTCCAAATGACATATATTATTTCCTAGATACCATTAGTTCAATTCCCATCCCTAAAACATTTCCCTCTCTACAATCCTCCATTAAGAAGAAGAAGTGGGAGCTAGGGCTTTGGATTCAAGGCTTTCTTCATCAAATTTCGTGGGAGATCATAGCAAAGGTATGGTGGTCTTGATCCTTGTCTAAATTTCCATTCAAGGAGCCAAATCCAAAGTTATTTCAAAGTATGAAAAATCTAGGTTTCACTCTATCTCATGGGTTCTTCCACCAAATGGTTTTAAAAGGTTTCTAATGGCACTTTATGGTTATATTGTTGTTGTATTGACGATTTAAGATGAAAATACTCCATGGACCCATGATCTCCTTAAATCTCTAAGTTTGGCTTATGAAGTGGGTTTTATGATAATGCTTGGGTATTGATGGAATTGTACTTAGATTGAATTGTATTATTGATTCCTATTGTTATCTATATCTATTGTTGGTGGATTGTTGGTGTATGGATGAGTTGAGAATTATGGCCTTGTAGGCAAGTCATGGGTAAATTCTCTTGTGATGTTAGAATTGTTGAGAATTGGATAATGGTGATTATGGCTTTGGAGAATGGTAAGTTGACCTACTTTCATGCTATATTGAAATTGTTCTTGTTTGGATTGATCCACTTATGGTGGAGGTGTGTACTTATTGAATGTGTATTGATTATGGCCTTGAAGGCATTATATGAGTGTTATTGTATTGTTATATTATTATATATGAATGAGGCTATATGTAAAGTCCTATATGAAGCTATATGTGAAGGTATGATGTGAATAAGTTTTATGTGAAGCTATATGTGAAGGAATGATGTGAATGAGTTTTATGTGAAGCTATATGTGAAGGAATGATGTGAATGAGTTTTATGTGAAGCTATATGTGAAGGAATGATGTGAATGAGTTTTATGTGAAGCTATATGTGAAGGAATGATGTGAATGAGTTTTATGTGAAGCTATATGTGAAGGTATGATGTGAATGAGTTTTATGTGAAGCTATATGTGAAGGAATGATGTGAATGAGTTTTATGTGAAGCTATATGTGAAGGAATGATGTGAATGAGTTTTATGTGAAGCTATATGTGAAGGAATGATGTGAATGAGTTTTATGTGAAGCTATATGTGAAGGAATGATGTGAATGAGTTTTATGTGAAGCTATATGTGAAGGAATGATGTGAATGAGTTTTATGTGAAGCTATATGTGAAGGAATGATGTGAATGAGTTTTATGTGAAGCTATATGTGAAGGAATGATGTGAATGAGTTTTATGTGAAGCTATATGTGAAGGAATGATGTGAATGAGTTTTATGTGAAGCTATATGTGAAGGAATGATGTGAATGAGTTTTATGTGAAGCTATATGTGAAGGAATGATGTGAATGAGTTTTATGTGAAGCTATATGTGAAGGAATGATGTGAATGAGTTTTATGTGAAGCTATATGTGAAGGAATGATGTGAATGAGTTTTATGTGAAGCTATATGTGAAGGAATGATGTGAATGAGTTTTATGTGAAGCTATATGTGAAGGAATGATGTGAATGAGTTTTATGTGAAGCTATATGTGAAGGTATGATGTGAATGAGTTTATGTGATCTTGTGATGATCCTATGTAAAGTGGATAGCATTGTGAGTTAAAGTATGATTTCTCATGATGTATATATGAAATGATGTTGGATTATGAAGTATCCTTAAATGAAAATGTTGTGACTTGGTTGGTAGACTAAAGTGTCCCTCCTTGTTACTTAAAGTCTTGAATGCATGAATGTGTGAAATGGGCAAAACTAAGAAATGGTGCCCTTTCATAAGTCTAGCTTTCCTAAGTAAATGTAAAACCATGAAATCGGTAGACCTAATGGTGGTAGCCCTTCTCATGTGTGAAATGATGAACCTTGGATCGGTAGGCCTAAGGCACCCTTCTAGGGGGATTTAATGAGCTATCCTTATGAACCTTGATTGGCCATGACTAAGAAATGGGGCCTTTCTTGGGAAGAGGTACTATGAGTTGGTTGAACTAGAAAAGGAACCTTCTCTAAGTACATATGTGATTGAATACTCTATGGGAAACAAGGCTAGCACCGAGTGGATGTGGTTAGGAAGGTGGCCTAGTTGAGTATGAGATTAGGCACAATGAACTTCCTTGGACATCCCTTAACCATGTGCCTACATGGGTTGCTTACTAGTTCTACCTTTGGCAAGTAGAACAACCTCCACGGAGTAGGCTAGACTCCGGATTCCATGCCTAGCTAGTATGGTCTATGTCGGTTATGCCTATTCCCATCATGTGGGATGTGCACTCTAGTTATTGGATAGGTTCTACAACGTGTAGGTAGTAGTATGGGATGCTATCTACACATGGCACGAGTAGGCTTTGAAGATACTAAAGTGAGTTCCCTAAGTCTAACGACTATTATGTGAAAGTCCCCTTATGTGCTTGAATGTCTCCAAAATGGTTTCTTAAAGAATGTTGGTCTATTGATGTTATGTTGTAAATGAAATGTCCTTATCTAAGGTAATCTTGGGGAACACTTAAGTGTGCTTGAAGAGGTTGTATGGGCGGTCACTTCTTGTCTCACTCAAGTGTGTCTTAAGGTTATATTAGGTAGAGGTCTTATGGTTATGAAATGACATGTGTTCTTTTAAAGTTAAGCATGGGTTGTATGTGGATTTATGTTGAGTATATGTATGGTTGGCTATGGTCTTATATGTTAATGTTGACTTGTATTATGTCTCTTATACTTGTGAAGTGAAGGTTTTATCAAAATGATATGAAAGCATTTACTTCCTTGAAAATGTCCTTTTTGGCATGTTTTTGCATGGTCTCCATACTTAGTACTTAATTGTGCTAACCCCTTTCTTTCCCTTTTTAACTAAAGTGTAGGGATTTGGAGATGATGACATGTCATGGCTTTGATAGGTTTCTAAGTGTTGAAGATGAAGACTTGGTGAGTCCTCATAGATTCGAGGACAATACCCAATATGTTCTTTTATGTCTTTTTAGTATTGTTTAAGTTGTGTACGGGATTAGTCCCGAATTTTGTACTCTAAAGTATTAGATGGTTATGAGACATCATGTATAAAGTCTAGAAAGTCTTCCGCTTGCTATTTTTTAATTAAATGTTTTCTTGGTAAAGAAAGTTTTAAATTCATTATGTTTTTAGTGTTATGCGATGAATGAATGCTAAGAGGCTTGTATTAGACCTCCGAGAGGTCGAGTACGCCGGTTACGACTAGGGGGTGCTCTCGGGTCGTGACACGAGTGTGTGGCAACCCTACTATAAAGTCCATATTCATATCTTCCCACTTCCAAGTAGGAATGCTAATATCTTGAAATAAACCTCCCGGTTTCTGATGCTCAACCTTTACTTGTTGGCAATTTGGACATTTAGCCACAAATGCCGCATTATCCCTCTTCATCCCATTCCACCAATAGACTTCCCGTAAATCACGGTACATCTTGGTAGCTCTCGGGTGAATGGAATATTGAGAACTATCAGCTTCTGCAAAAAAATGTTCCATTACGTCATCTACATTCGGAACACATAAATGACCTTGGTATCTAAGTACCCCATCTCCCCCTTGAGAGAAAGCCTCAATGGACTTCTTGACTACAACTTCTTTCAATTCTCCCAATATCGGGTCTAGACATTGCTTAGCTTTCATATCACTCACAAAAGATGATTCGGAACCATTATGAACAATGACACCACCCTTGGTAGAATCTACTAACCGAACACCCAAACGGGCCAATCTATGTACATCTCGTACCAATCCTTTCTTATCCTCATCAATGTGAGAAACACTACCCGTGTACAACCTACTAAGGGCATCCGCTACTACATTAGCTTTGACGGGGTGATAAAGAACACTCATGTCATAATCCTTCAATAACTAAAGACACCTTCTTTGGAGAAAATTTAGATCTTTTTGGGTAAACACATATTGTAAACTCTTAAGGTCGGTGAAAACATCAACATGTACCCCATACAAATAATGCTTCCAAATCTTTAAGAAAAATACCACTGCCGTCAATTCGAGGTCGTGGGTGGGATAGTTCTTCCCATGATCCTTAAGTTGCCTTGAAGTATAGGCAATCACCTTACCATTTTGCATAATTATACATCCCAATCCAACTCTAGAGGCATAACAATATACTACAAAACCATTTTTACCATCCGATAAAGTCAACACTGGAGCGAAAGTAAGCCTATCTTTCAACTCTTCTCACAAGCATCCGACCATATGAACTTAGCCTTCTTTTGAATAAAGGCCGTCAAAGGAGAAGCAATGGAGGAAAATCCCTCCACAAACCTTCTATAATAAAAGGCCAAACCCAAGATGCTTCTAATATTTGTCGGTGATAGAGGTTTAGGTTAACTCTTGATCGCATTTGTCTTAATTGGATACCCTTCAATACCCTTGTTTGAAACAATATGGCCTAAGAAGGCCACATACCTCAACCAAAATTCACATTTACTAAACTTTGCGAAAAGTTATTGGTCCTTGAGGATTTGCAATACGATCCTCAAATAATCCTTATGATCATTCTCATTCCTTGAATAGATCAAAATATCACCGATAAAGACTATCACAAACATGTCAAGATAATGTCGGAACACTCTATTCATCAAGTCCATAAATGTCGACAGAGTGTTAGTCAAACCAAAGGACATCACTAAGAACTCATAATGGCCATATCGGGTCCTAAAAACCCTTTTTGGAATATCTTCATTTTTCACCGTCAATTGGTGATAACCTGACCAGAGATCAATTTTAGAGAAATAACTTGCCCTTTGAAGTTGATAACAAAAATCATCAATCCTTGGAAGAGGATACTTATTCTTAATGGTCACCTTGTTCAATTGTAGACAATCAATACACATAGGAAGGGACCCATCTTTCCTCTTAACAAATAAGACCTGAGCACCTAAGGAGAGATACTCGATCAGTTGAAACCTTTATCCAAGAGATCCTTCAAATGTTATTTCAACTCCTTAAATTCCACCGTAGCAATTCCATAAGGTGGAATAGCGATAGGTTGTGAATCCTAGAGAAGCTCAATACCAATGTCTATTTGCCTTTATGGAGGAATACCGGGCAAATCGTCAGGAAATATTTCTGGAAACTCATTAACAATGGGGACCGACTCAAGACTAGGGACTTCGGAATCCATATCACTCACCCTCACTATGTGATACATACTGATATATCATGAGTTTACGGTATTTTTGATGCATTTCACTTAGAGTTCGTGTGTTTCTTGGGCTATTTTGTTATTAGGAATAATGTTTCGTGTATAATTCTTGCGGGAAAGAGGCTTGGATTCGGTTGATGAAGATGTGAGCTGAAAAGTGCAAAAGTAGCCACCAATAGATCGTAGGTCCAACGACGGGTCGTGGAGGGGCAGTCGTAGGTCTTGGTCTGGGAGTTGAGTTCCAGTACTTAGTCCACAAAGTTCCAGGATGGATCGTAGTCCAGTCCACAAACCATATGTGATGCAGCATAGGTGGAAGATCAGGGAAGTCAGACAAAGTGTGGAACCACAGAGCAGATGACGGACTGTAAGTCAACCCACGGCCCGTCCTGCACAACCGTCGATGGTGATCTGGCTGTTGAAGGTTCTAGTACCTAATGAATTTTTCCAAGTTTCGAGCAACGGAAGGGGACCTATGGACCGTAGGTCGACCCATGGTCTATAGGTCAAAGGGTCGACAGAAACTGCGTTTCAGCTGTTTATTTCCTTATTTTGTTTCCCATTTAATTTAAGATTTGTTTTCTATAAATAGGAGTTGTAATCCTCGTTTGGGGTTAGACATCATTGTATACATCTAAGTTTTGTTCTTTGGGAATTAATTTGTCTAACCATAGCAATTAACTCTCCGAATTTTGTTTTGTATAATTTTCCCTTTGAATTTCAATTGAAGATTTCAGGTTTCATCAATTCTACTTGTATGTTCATGAATTCTTCGTATCTAATTATTAATTTGTGAACTGTAAAGCATGAGTAGGTAAATCCATAACTAGGGTAGTGGGAACCATGATTAATTAACAAAGTTTGAATAATAATTATGTAATTCATGAATAGTGTTTATGCATGTATTGTTAATTCTTTCGCTTAGAAGTCTTCTAAACAGTGTGCAACGTTAGAACTCGCCTCGTCTCTACTTATCGTACCAAAGAGGTAGTGAATGAGAAAAGAATTAACAAAAGAGATTTAGTGGACGACATCTAATAGTTTGATGTCAATTGGAGTGAGGGTTAAAACTAATCTACATTATTATGATGACTAATCTGGGGTAAAGATAAGGGTTAGTAAACCACACATCCGTATACGGACCAAGTTGCTTGCTGAGATTTCCTTCTTGGAGGACCAATCACTTAGGGATACCTAACTTACCAATTTTGCATTTAAAACACTAGGAAAGCATTACTATTGTTAGGATTACCACATTAAGAGCTTGTGGAGAACACATATACCCTACTTTCTTTCTCATATTGATAACTCAAAGTCTGAATTTTGTTTACTTCTTACTTCAGTTGTAACTTACTTACAAAATCCCCCCTGTTTACTTTCCTCGGAAATAATTTGACTAAATATATATAATTGTGTGTTAAAGTTAAGTCTAAACCATATTCCTCATGGGATCGACCCCAACCTACAAGTTAGGTTCTTTACTTGATAATGATTTCTTATACTTATTTAGGGAGGTGTATTTTGAGCGTATCACATACAATCCTTGGACAACATTTTCCTAGATTTAAGATAAGAAACAACTCGACCTCTAGGCATAGAATCCCCCCCTTCCTTCCACTCTGGTATAGGCTCATTTTGGAATCGAAACTTCACTACACGAGTTCTACAATATATAGAAGCATAACATAAATGCAACCAATTCATACCAAGGGTGACATCAAAGTCTAACATATCAAGCTCTACCAAGTCAGCAAGAGTAACTCTATGGGATAAAGAAACATGACATCTTCTATATACACTTTCAGCCAACACAGAATCAAAAAAAGGAGTAGAGACAAAAAAAGGTTCTAAAATCACATCGGGGAGCACATCAAACCTCATGGCCACATAAGGTGTCACAAAATACAATGTAGCTCCTTGATCAAGAAAATCATACACAACTAATTAAACAACTTTTAACATACCAGTTACCATATCCAAGGAGCTCTCTTGATCACCTTTAGTTTGGAGAGCATAAAATAGGTTTTGCTTAGGAGCACTTGCACCCTAGCCACTTGAACCGGATGAGGAGTTGGGTTAAGCCCTACGACGGTTATCTCCTTCATTCTTAGCAACTAAAAAGACAATTCCTTATCTTGTGGTCCGTCTTTCCATACCCAAAGAAAACATTGGAACCCGCTAGACACTTACCCTCATGGTTTCTTCCACCCTTAGCACAAGTAGGCATCATGGACTTATTACCATCTCCTTGAAGTTTAGAGTTACACACCCTTTCACTGTTCGACCTTGGAGGAGTATTTGAAGAATCTTTCCTGAAGAACTTTTGTCAAAACCTTAAATGACCCCGTCTACCGGACTTAGAATATGAATAGTTACCATCATCCATTCTTGCTCTCGTTTCCTCTCTAGATATTTCCTTTAGCTTTTCTTCCTAAATTTATTGAGCATGCACTTTAAGGCGAGAAATGTCCATGTCATGGACAAGCATAGTGTTGCGGCATTCCTTGACAACCATGTCGGATATTCCCGACACAAACTTACTCATCTTGGTTCTTCGATCCGCCACAATAGAAGGAGCATACTTAGATTGTTCAGTGAACCTCAAAGGGTATTCCCTTACACTCATATTTCCTTGCCTAAGGTGAATGAACTCGAGCACCCTGTACTTTGTTATCTCAAGAGGAAAAACTCAATCAAGAAAAGAACTTTTGAATCTTTCCCATTCAATGGGACCCTCTCCTTCCGGCCTTACCTCTTTCTATTAATTGAACCAAATCTGTGCAACCCCTTTGAGTTGGTAAGTAGCTAACTTTGCTTTATCTACCGGTGTGACTCCCATAATAGCAAGTATCTTATAGACCTCGTCGATAAACTCTAGAGGATCTTCCTTAACTTTGGAGCACTAAAATTTGGGGGGGTTCATCTTTGTAAAATCCCTCAACCTTGCCGCCGCCGTACCCACATTTGGGTTCACGGGAGATACCAACTCTCTATTGTCTTGTGTCGTCACGGCTTGAGCCAACATTTGAAATTCCATCCTGAACTCCGCATTCGTCACATTGTCAGCCAAAGGATCAATCAGAACTTGAGGAGGAGCATGGGGAGGAACTTCGTGTCCCACGTTGTCTCCCTTAGTCCTTCTAACATTAATTCTTCTAGTAGTCATATCCTTAAAACCATCAGGTAAGGATTAGGAGAAAGACCTGATAGAGTTAAACTCCATGGCACGACTTAGATAAATAAAGAACTGAAGTTTCCTAAGCATCTAGTTGCCTCTCATTCATAAATGTGGCGCGCTTCACACTTATGAAAAAGACTTTACTTGACGTGGTTTGAGACATCCTAGAGCCATTCTAAACCTTGTGCTCTAATTACCAAGTTTGTCACGACGTAGGGGTACCCCCTAGATGTAAGAAGGCATATAAGACCGAGAGAGGCCTCATACAAACCATTTAGCATATCAAAACATAAAGTAATACAAATGAGAGAGGATTAAAACTTTTCAATACAATCAAAGTCTTTTATAAAAACGAGCGGAAGTCTAATACCATAGTCTCCAACCATCTAAAACAACATGAATAAAGTCTTGGGATACAACCCATACAGTAGTCCAAGATATAAAAGAAAAACATAATAGAAAAGGGTGATCATATCCTCGAACACAATGAGGACTCACTAAATCTTCACTTCCTTCATCAACAACGAAGCTAGCCACGAGTGTGAGAATCTAAGTCGTCGGACCCTGCATTTGATAAGAATGTAGGAAAGAATATGCGTTAGTACAATTAAGTACTAAATATGATAGCTAGCATAAACAACATAAACATCATGGTTAGTCAATATAAACCATAAGCATAATTATGCACAAACATCAATATCATAATAAGAAAGGAATACTTCTCAAGAAACCTTACTCATCCTTAGTCAAGACTTGGGTCATCATCTCTTAGTCAACTTAAGTCTTGGAAGGTACCTCAAGCAACATTCCAAGCTATTCAGTCTTCATAAGATAGTTCACATAGTTTATACATACTTTTAAAGACATGGGGATTCGCCTCTTTGCCTAACTTACAATGGCTAATGGGTATTTGCCTCTTGCCTTACTCACTTTTAGATTGCGGGTACTCGTCTCCACAACCTCATCATATGACATACTCACCTCCACAACCTCATCATATGACATACTCGCCTCCACATCATTTCATAAGGAGCATAAGTACTCCCCCATGTCCTTTCATCATAGTGGGAACGTGGGGAATCACCTCTTGTTTAATTCTAAAGAATAAGGGAATCACCTCATATCCTTGCATATATAGGTCAAGGGTAATCACCTCTAGCCTCATCAATTACAAAACTTTTAGTCCAGATTCATTTTAGGTGAGAAATCCTTTGAAACCTAGAATAATTCATGTGAGTAGACCTTTCACATTAATACATTCATAATTAGGCAATTTATGTGGGAAGTATCCCTTCCACAACAACTATCTCAATAGTCAATAATGGACAACATAAGCTTTACTCTCAAGCCCTATATCTCACAATCATACTATATGATCAATCTCAAGTAACAAAATAATGATTCATCATATATGCTTCAATTCTAACATATCTCCTCAATCCTAGATTGAATACATCTAAATCCACATTATAGTCCTACATGGCAACAAGACCCATTACATGATTTCATCTTTGTAGACATTGGTTAGGCATGGGTACATGGAATTTAATAAAAAACAATCATTATTCACACAATTGGGTCAACAATCATCATTACCCACAACATTGGAAGAACATCTAACTCAAATTGGGGATTTCATCTTCATAATTGGGGAAAACTAGGGAACTCCATGGATGGAAGAAATCCAATGATGAAAAGCTATCATACCTTGATTACGAAGCCCACACAAGATTGAAAGTTGGAGACTTGAACTTGACCTAGCTTCAAACTCTATCTTCTTCTTCCAGTTCTAGAGAGAGAAATATTTTATAGAAGAACTCTTGGGATTTCATTTAAATTCTAGGGTAAATGACCTAATTGGGGAAATTTGAGAGTAAAATGCTTATATAGCTTTTATGATTAGAGGGTAAAACAATGTAGTATAGTTTTAAGTAACTATGAAAAGACATCAAAGACTTCAACTAAAAACCCTGCAACTTTTGACGTTGAAGCTCGCCAAGGGCACTTGGCGACTCACCAAATGGACCCTTTGGCTCGCCTAAATACATACAATAGCTCATTCAAGGAGGCTGGACACTTGGCCATGGGGAGGAGCCCCTTGGCAATGTGCCGACCTAACGGGCGAGCTCTGACTTGGCTCGCCCAATTTTCCAGCACCTACGGTCATGGGGACAGTCTACTAGGCGACCATGGTGCACTTGGCGGATTGCCAAGTCCTCTTGGCGACCTCACTGTCCCTCACCGAAAGGGCTTGGGGAAGGAAGTCTTTTCCTTCGTTAATTCCTAGGTATCTTAGGCTCTTTCCCTCTTCCATGGCTTGTTAACCCCACCCACCTAGTTACTCCTACTTGTTTCTGGAGTGTAACAATCCGGTGTACACTATACAATCAAATCCAATTTTTTGATGAATTTGTATTCTAATAGAGAGGTAGGTATTTTTTGTTGAGAACTCCAAAACCTAAAAGGTATTAAAAAAAATTCTGGTATGGAATCATTTTATATATAATTACAGTTATGATTTATTACACAATTTGTGGCAAATATTCTAACTTTAAATTAGTGAAGGTTAAGCATCAAAAGCATGGTGGGTTGGCTCAAGATATTAAGTGGAATAATTTGAATATGAACTTTCTTATGGGCTTACCTCGTACCCATCGTCAGTTTAATTTAATTTGGGTCATTATGTAACGAATGAGGAAGTCGATTCAGTTTCTTTCCGTAAGAATTCATTTTCAGCCAAAGAGTATGCCAAGCTTTACATTAGGGAAATGGTAAGGTTGCATGTAGTACCTTTATCCATTATCTCTGATTGTGGTACTCATTTTAGCACTTTGTTCTGGAGGTCATTTCAAAAGGGTATTAGTACTCAAGTGAAGTTTGGCATAACTTTTTATCCTTAGAACGATAGACAAGTGGAGCATACTATTCATACATTGGAAGATATGTTGAGAACTTGTGTAATTAACTTTAAGGGTAATTGGGATGATCATTTGCCTTTTATTGAGTTCTCTTATAATAATGATTACCACTCGAGTATCCAAATGACTCTATTTGAGGCTCTATGTGGTGAAAGGTGTACATCTCCTATTTTTTGGTTTGAAGTTGACGAGGTCACTTTGATAGGGCCCTAGTTAGTGAATAAAGCTATGGAAATGTTTGACTTATTTGTGAAAGATTGAAAATGGTTCAATTTGACATAAGTCTTATGCGAATGTTTGATGAAAAGAGCTTGAATTTAATATTGTTGATGGGGTCTACTTGAAAATTTCACCCACGAAGGGTGTGATGAGGTTTGGGGAAAAAGGAAAGCTTAGTTCCCCTTTTATGGATCAGGTTTATTGTCAAGGTTTTTTATGAATTAGAGTAAACTAAATAACTTAGCATCAATACATCCAGTATTCTATGTCTCTTTGTTGTAAATGTGTGTTGGAGATCCGACATATATAGTGCCATTGGAAAATTTGGGAGTTAAGGGAAGATTTTTGTATGACGAGGTATCTGTTGAGATTTTAGACCATCAAGTTCAGAAGTTGAGAAACAAGGAAGTTGCTTCCATGAAAGTGCTTCGGAAGAATCAATTAGACGAGGGTTCTACTTGGGAAGCTTAAGCTGATATGATGTCCAAGTTTGATACACTCAAATTACACTCCCTAAAGAAGTATAAGCGATCGTTATCAAATAAAGAACCCAACTTGTAGGTTGGGGTCGATCCAATGAGGAATATGGTTTAGACTTAAACTGAACTCAAAATTATATCGTTTTAGTCAAACAATTTCTGAGAAAATTAAACAAAGGAGTTGTTGTAAATTAGTAACAAATTGTTATTTAGAATGATTAAGTAACCAATAAACAAGTTTCACAATTTGAGTTATCCATATAAGATTGAAACTAGGGTATAGGTGTTCCGCACAAGCTCTTAACGCAGTAATACTAATAATAGTAATCCTATCCTACTATTTTACAAGCAATGTTGGTAAGTTAGGTATCCCTAAGTTATTGGTCCTCAAAGTAGGAAATTTTCCCACGCAACTTTGTCTGTGTACGGGTGTATGCTTTAATAACCTTTACCTTTACCCCCAGATTAGTCATCATATCAATTTAGTTTAGTTTCCACCCTCACTTTAATTAAAATCAGACTATTAGATAGCATCCACTAAATCTCTGTTGTTTAATCCCTTTTTCATTCATTACCTCCTTGGTCTGGCAAGTAGGAACGAGGCGAGTTCTAACGTTGCACACCGCTCAAAAGACTTCTAAACGAAAGGATTAACAATACATTAATAAATACTATTCAAGAATTACATAATTATTATTCATACATTGTTAATTGCTCATGGTTCCCACAACCCTAGTTGTGGAGTTAGCTACTCATGCTTGAGAGTTCACAATTCATAATTAGGTTAAAAGACTTCATGAACTTATAGTTATAATAGATGAAACCCAAAATCTTGAACTGAAATTCAAAGTAAAATTTACATAAACAAGCTTCCGGAAATTAAATTGCTAAGAGTTTGCAAAATAATTCCAAAAGACCAAAATATAAAACCTTACAATAATGTCTAACCCCAAAAATGGAATTTACAACTAATGTTTATAGGAAACAAATTCTAAACCAACTAGGAAACAAAATAAGGAAATAACAGCTTCAGACGCGGTTTCCGTTGACGACCTGACCTATGGACCGTGGGTCGACCTACGGTCCGTGCTCACCCTCCGTGGTTGAAGACTTGAGCAATAATTCAGGGCATTCAGACGACGACTCCACCTACGGTCCATGGACTGGACTAAGGTCCGTCACTTGCCACTGTGGTTCAAGTATTGGAACTTCAACTCTATGATCACCAACGATGGATATGCAGGACGGCCCGCGGGTCGACCTACGGTCCATCGATGCCTCCGTGGTTCCACACATGGTCAGACTTCCTTGAACCTTCATCTACGCTGTAGCACTTACGTTCCGTCAAAGGACCTACAGTCCATGGTAGGCTCCGTCACCGGCCACTTCTGCATTTTTCAGCTCGTATCTTCATCAACCGCATCCAAGCCTATTTCCTCAAAGAATTATATAAAAACATTATTTCTAATAACAAAATAGCCCAAGACACACACAAACATTAAGTGATATGCATCAAAAAAATTGTAAACTCACGTTATATCAACACCCTTAACTTATACTTGTTGTTTGTCCTCAAGCGACACACTAAAATTCTAAACGACACTTATGTACTAGCAAACATACAAACTCAAGGAATCACTTGGCTTTCTCAATCAATTCCATCACTTAATGCAAATCTTTTCATCTCTACTCAACAAGCTAACTCATGTGGATCAAAATTTGACATAGACAGACCAATAGACATCACAACATACACTTTCACAATCACCAAGGTACCAACTCTCCAACAATGTAACTAGTGCCCTCACTTCAAAAGAAATCCTTTTTCACACAATAAATCTGAATTTCCAGTTTAAGGATTAATTCAACATTCACGCTCAGAAATGACTTCAAGTACAGTTAGTGCTCAATACCATATGCTTACCCTTGTTTTCACTGTATAGGCTCTCCAAACTAGTCACTAGGATCACTATAAGACTTTCTTAGCTTGTAACGTAGGCTTAGGGTCAGGTAGGGTACATTTGGGTACTTTTAGTCACTTTTCTGCCCTCCTTGACATTACATTGGATTTACCTCTTTCTGAACCAATTCGTTACATATTTTTATTTTCAACTCTTTTCCTTGACTTTCTTCAGCACAGATGTGACTTTGACTTTATCGCTCTTATATTTCACTTTTTTTTCTTTTTCTTTCTTTGACTTTTCACCAATGTTTATTATTCTACTTTTTGTTCCTTTTAACTCCAGTCAAATCATTTTCTATCATTTTCTTTCTTCCGCACACAACTCTTTTCATCCCATTTTCTTTCGGTTTCCTTTTTCGTAGCCACCCTCAACTTATGTATTTTGCATGAGTGGAGGTGCACAATATCCGATGTCGGACCAGGGCCAAAATTAAGGTAAATTTTTAAATTAGCCACCCTCAACTTAGGCTTTTGGCCTAAGTTAAGGTGAACATGTCCAAGGAGGGACCAGGGGTAAAACAAACTTTTAGGGAAGGCAAGTTAGGTGTATTCAAAGAAATGGTCTGCATTAGGCTGAACCATTTGGATCAAATGGACCATTTATTTCTTTTGGTTGAATAATTTCAGGATTTAGTGGACTCATTTAAACAAGGGCCTATGATAATCTCCCAATTCCTAGCCTAGATTGTCCAAACAGTACCAACGGGGCAAGTTTTAGATTGGCACACACTGCATGAACAAAGAAGCTCATCTCACACACACTTGGCACATTGTTTCATTACCGGATTATTGAATTACCCAGTTCAAGTTTTAGCTTAAGTCATTCTATTGTACCAGTTCCTTCTCATGTCATATGAAGATCCAACACATTCAACTCATTGAACCTATAGATCTAGCACATTACAAAATTTGGACGGGTATCAATTTCATGCATCTTATGCCATCATTCTTTCATTCTTCTACTTACTTCTACACATACAATTCTAAACATGCCGGTTCAACATAAAAGTAAATCAGTCCCTTGGGGAAAAAGAACATGCTATGTAATAGTCTGATTTCAATTAAAGTGAGGGTGAAAACTAAACTAAATTTATATGATGACTAATATGGGGTAAAGGTAAGGGTTACTAAAGCATACACCCATAGACGGACCAAGTTGCGTGGGAAATTCCATATTTGGGGACTAATCACTTAGCGATACCTAACTTACCAACCTTGAATGTAAAGCACTAGGATGGGATTACTATTATTAGGATTACTATGTTAAGAGCTTGTGGAGAACACCTATACCCTAGTTTCCATCTTATATTGATAACTCAAATAGTGAAACTTGTTTATTGGTTACTTAATCATTGTAAATAACAATTTGTTACTTATTTACAAAAACCCTCTTGTTTACTTTTCTCGGAAACAGTTTGACTAAAAAGATATAACTGTGAGTTAAGTTTAGGTCTAAACCATATTCCTTGTGGGATCAACCCCAACCTTATTTGACAACGATCGCTTATACTTCTTTAGGGAGGTGTAATTTGATCGCATCAAATTCTCGACGGAGCCAACCAACATACCATTTACCCCACCCCCAAAAAAATATGGTGTAATTGCCCTCAATGCACAACAAAAAGAGAAAAGTAAAGCATAAGATGAAGCAAACCTGTGGTGCATATGCGCTGATGTCCGATCAAGAGGCGGGTGGATCCGGTTTCCCGCTGCTGCCTCATCTCCTTATCATTAATTGACTACCGCTGGGCTTCCTCTTTCTGATGGCGCTCCCTCTTCCTTGCTCATCGAACCTCCTTAGTGTCAGAAGTATAAGCAGAATTGTGAAGCTTCCAAGCATAATGTGAAGGATCGGGCGGTGGCATAGTGTTGCCAAAGAGTGCAGACATCACCACCTCGTCCTCCTCAACCTCAGGTGCACACTTCGGTACAACCTCAGGAGGGACCAGGAGGGCATCAACATCATCACATAAGCTAGCCAACTATGTCTAGAGGTGGTGATACAAATAGCAGGGGCATGCCTCTCCAAACCTCGCAATTCAAATGCATCAAGACTCTTCTGAACTACTTGAATCTTCTTATTTATCATCTGCTCCATCCTAGCCTCAGAATTCTCAATAGAACGATGCATCCAAGGACTCATGTGCTGCAACAAAGTAGCTATCTCGACCTCTAATTTCTTGACTCGGGCCAGAGGAAAAACAGTTGACCCTGAAGGGGGAGTTGCGCGGGATGAGCTCGCAGCCTGACTAGTGGTAGTAGGAGGTGAAACATGTGCATCTGTAGTACTAAGAGGAACAACAGTGCCATCAACCTGGATCTGCTCCACATCAACAACAAGGTCAACACCCAAAAAAGGTAGGGCAACTTGGGGATCTCTCAGCGATGCATCAAGGTTGGCATCCTCTCTAATGAGGCGAATGCCACATTCTTGTTGGCCTCTATCAAACTATCACAATGCCAAATGGGCACCCTAGAAGCCTTGAACAGATGAAATATCAGACAAGGAAAAAGGAAAAGTGGTGGTGACCTTGCAGGCCCTATCATGTATCTATGTGATCAAAATCCCGGTGAAGTCAACCTCCAATCCTGCCACAGTGCTGCAAACATCACTACCCTAACCGAAATAACCACGTTGTCCGCCTGAGTAGGGGACAGTCTGGTACACACAATGGTCCAAAAGTACTTCACAGTGAAGGTCAGGGAAGCCTTTCAAATAGGCAAAGTCATATTGTGCACCCACTCGGTACGCTCTCCCTCATCTGCAATGTGATGGGCCATCTAACGTAGTAAACTCTCTCCGTGGTCAGCATCCCTCTGTAAAGGCCCAGTCTGAACGACTCCCATCCTGTAGTCATACTCCGCAGTATTAATGAGCAGAGTGTGGTCAGGGGCATAAATGAGCCTGCAGATAGTGGTCTCAGAGATATCCACGGAAAATTTTTGTTCCAAGGTAGCCTGAAGTGGGGGCTGAGCCATTGGCTTAGCCCGTTTAGAGATAGAGTTACAGACGGTGGTTGTGTATGAAACATAAAACTCTCGGGCCATATCCTCACTAAATTTCCTCGAACTTCATGCTATCCACTGACACTTCTGTCTCTTGAATAACTCCTCAATAGTGGGCACAGTCTGGAGGCTACCTGTAAGAACCCGACACTCCTCAGTAATAATGCAGTCCATATCCTGATGTTTATTAACCACATTGAATCAACACAAATTTGGTTTTGGGCCTTGACGCACCACCTATTCAGCTCCGTGGCATTCAGAATTTGTTCATCTCTGGGTGGTACAACGGCATCAGAGAAAGATATGGAAGCACTGCTGGAATTGGAGCCGGACTGCGACTCTGCTACAGTTAAAGCCCCCTCCTCAAACCGGGGAGGGGGGGGGACAGTGACCTCGACCTTGTCACTGAATGAAATAATTTTCCTGGCCATGTTCCCCGTGGTCCGGGGTGCAGTAGGGGAGACTCTGGTGGTCTCCGAGATGTATTCTTGATTGGTATCCTCATCTAACAGGTGTTGGGAAGGGGCGATTGACTTGAACTTTCCCTTCCTTGCATAAACTGGAACTTTTTTCGGGGCCATGGTGCATGTGGAAGCTTAGTTAGTACCCAAAAAACACAAAAAGACCCAACGAAATTTTTTAGAAATCCTTTTAGATTTAGACGAAAAATAAATAAATTTCGAGGCCATATCTGATTTGGTAACCCACGGTGGCTACCTACTGTACGTCGATTGAACGAGGGTCCCCTCCATAGATTAGAGGGTCCCTTTTTGTGTCCTTGTAGTTGGAACCACGGATCTACAGAATGGTCCGTCGATTGAACGACGGACCGTAGTCCACACCGTGGTTCACAACTTAGCAAACATTTTGAGCAGGGCTAGTGACGGACCACGACCTACGGTCCGTAGGTGGAACTACGAACCGTTGGTGTTTGCCGTGGACCAAAGTTGTGCCAGGTTTGAGTTCCATATTTGACTTCAATAACAGTAACACAACAAACATTCAATTGTTTAAGGTTAAACATGCATTTCAACATATTATGTGGTAGTTCATCATCCTTAGGGTTTTGATCATGCAATTTTCAACAAAGAACACATAAACATTGAAAAACTCTAAGTCCAAACTTCCAACTAGACCTATCAACTACACACTCCCACACCATCATTCCAAAAGTATTTATTAAACAAAATGTCAATATTTTAACATGTATTTCAACAACCCGAGGTCAAGTGCAACTTTGTGACTTAATAATGTAAACAATGAACAAGAAATTCAATGTTTATGGTGAAATCATTTACCTTTCAAGCAATCAAAGTTGATGATTGTGTTAATCTTGTACAAGCTCCTTAGACCAACGTTAACACCGAACCCAAACCTTTATTCATTGATAGGCATTAGAGGATTGTAAGATAGAAAAGGAGAATTAGGGAGAAAATGGCAGAAATGGAAGTAGGGCTAATTATCAGTTACATTGGAGGATTTTATGGGATTAATTTGGAAGTGGAGTGGGTTATTTTGGGGTGATGAAGTGGTTTTAACGGTTGGGGGTGGGGGGGGGAAGGAGGGGGGAATATGAAGTGGGGGGTGTATTTGAAGTGAGGATTTTTTATTTATATGGGGTCTGGGTCTGGTCACCAGTAACCTTAACTTGGACTAACGAGACCCAGTCGACGGTCCATAGGTCGATCTACGATTCGTCGATTAGGTCTGTAGGTCATTCCAACACTTAGTAATAAAATCAGAAAACATACATGGCATATACGGATGCCATCCATGGTCTGTGGATTGACTGACGGACCATTGGTGGGATCCGTAGACCAATGCAACAACTTAATTTATTCAGATTTTGCCTTTTCGTCCCTGCACACGTAGCAAACATAAAGCCTTCCTTTTTACATTTTCTCGAAATCTTTTAGACACAGACCATATTCTATCAATATCTAGCCAACACTACACATAAAAATTAATAAACAGATTTCTAAAGAGCTAGAAAATCAAAAAGAAAGAAGAAAAACTCCTATATCGAAAATAAAGTCCTATAGTTGGCTAGATTTTACATCTTGGGTTGCCTCCCAAGAAATGCTACACGACATAGACACCTCGATTAATCATGCTTCATCAAGGTGCCAAGCCTCTATCACTTTATTGATACTCTCAGATTTCCCCAAGTAGATTTTGATCCTCTGTCTGTTTACCTTGAACCTTGTCCCATCGTTGCTCTCAATCTCAACCGCTCCATGTGGAAATACTTGAGTTACTTTGAATGACCCGGTCCACTTGCACTTGAGCTTGCCAGGAAACAAGCGCAACCTTGAATTCAATAAGAGCACCAAATCACCGACAACGAGTTCACGGTTTGCGATCTTCTGATCATGGTACTTCTTCATATCCTTCTTGTACAAGGCTGAACTCTCATATGCTTTTAGTCGAAACCCATCAAGCTCATTCAAGTCATTCAGTCTTTGACTCGATGTGGCGCCCCAATCAAAATTCAACTTCTTTAGGGCCCACATTGCTTTATGCTCTAGCTATACAGGCAAATGACAAGATTTCCCATATACAAGTTGGTAGGGGGACATACCTATGGGAATTTTAAATGCAGTACGATAAGCACATAGAGCATCATCAAGCCTCCTCGACAAGTCAGTTCTGTTAGCATTTATGGTCTTTGCAAGAATTTGATTTATCTTGCGATTCAACACTTTAACTTGCCCACTTGACTGCGGATGATACGAGTTCCTACACTATGATGAACACCATACTTCTCAAGCAACGCCTTAAACAATTTATTACAAAAGTGAGAACCTCCATCGCTTCTGATTTCCCTTGGTTTACCAAATCTGGAGAAGGTATTCTTTTTCAGGAATGTAGTGACACTTTTACCCTTATTGTTGGAAAGCGCAATTGCCTCTACCCATTTTGATACATAGTCAACCGCAACAAGAATGTACTTCATCCCATTCAAACTAATAAAAGGACCCATGAAATCAAGACCCCAAATATCAAAAGGCTCAATCACCTGTATTGGGTGCATCAGTAGTTCTTGCCTTTTTGAAATTCCTCCTTCACGTTGGCAACAATCACATGACTTGGCAAAATCATGAGAATCTTGGTGGATGGTAGGCCAGTAATACCCTGCAAAATTTTATGGGTAGTTAGGATACCACTATGGTGCCCACTAACAGGCGATGAATGATACTCATCTAGTATACTCATCATCTCAACCACGGGCACAGAACAACGAATAATCCCTTCAGCACACACACGAAACAAGTAAGGCTCATCCCAAAAGAATTTATTCACATCAGACATGATTTTATTTTGGTGGAATGGCAAATTATAAGGAACCAAATCACTTTCCAAGTAGTTAGGAAAATTTGCGAACCAAGGGATAAGATCATAAGAAGCAGCCAATACTTGTTCATCAGGGAATAGATCATTAATCTCAAACTTGATCATAGCTTCCTCCTCAAATCTGGACAAATGATCAACAACCTAGTTTTGTATTCCCTTTATATCCTTTACCTCAAAGTCAAACTCTTGCAACAAAATTACCCATGTATTCAACCTTGGTTTTGCATCCTTTTTAGACATAACATACCTCAATACAGAATTGTCAGTATGCATTATTAACTTAGTACCAAGAAAGTAGGACCTAAATTTCTCGAATGCGAAAACCACAAAAAAAAGCTTCTGTTTAGCCATAATATAGTTCTTTTAAGGCACATTCAGAGCTTTGCTTTCATAGTAAATCAGATGAAGAATCTTCTCTCGCCTCTGTGCTAACACTACACCCAGCACTACCCCACTCGCATCACACATCACACATCACTTTAAATGGTTGTCCCTAATCCTGTGAAATAATGATAGCCGAAGACAACATTTCTTTCGACTCTCCAAATGCTCTCAGACAAGCATCATAAAAATAAAACTTATAGTCCTTTTCGAGTAGTTCGCACAATAGGTGTGCAATTTTTGAGAAATCTTTTATGAACCTCCAGTAGAACCCTCCATGCCCAAGAAAACTCTGAACACCTTTAAATATATAGGTAGTGGAAGCTTTTCTATTACCTCAACTTTGGCACTATCAACCTCAATACCTTTCTACAAAATTCGATGACCCATAACTATCCCCTATTTTTCCATGAATTGGCACTTTTCGCAATTGAGCACAAGATTGCACTCTTCACATCATTTTAGTACCTCGGCCAGATGCATCAAGCAACCATCAAATGAGTCACCGACCACCGAGAAATCATTCATAAATACCTCAATCATGTTCTCCACCATATGTGAAAATATCGACATCATACACCTCTGGAAGGTTGCTGGAGCATTACATAACTCAAATGACATCCTTTTGAAGGCAAAAGTCTCATAAGGACAACTGAAGGTGGGCTTCTCTTGGTCTTCCGGAGCTATGGAGATTTGGTTGTACCCCGAATACCCATCTAGAAATCAAGACCAACCCTTACCAGCGAGACGACCTAGCATCTGATCCATGAACGGCATTGGGAAGTGAACTTTTCGGTCCATGCATTTAACCCGCGATAGTCCATACACACTCTCCATCCAGTCACCGGCCTCTTTAGAACAAGCTCATTTTTAGCATTAGCAACCACATTGATTCCTCATTTCTATGATATACACTGAACTGGGCACACCCAACTACTATAAGTAATGGGATAAATAACTCCAGCATCTAATCACTTAATGATCTCTTTTTTCACAACATCTTACATAAGGAGATTTAGTCTGCCTAATGGAATCCTAATAATTTCCACAATAGTCCATCCAATAGACCTCTTGAACCGCGTCAACACCGATATCAAAGCCTCTATTTGCCTTTCACTCAAATCCGAAATAATGATTACTCGTAAAGTACTTTCCCAAAGAATACATACCTCAAGTGGGATGGTAGAGCAATGAGTTCTAGTTTTGGAGGATCTTTTACAGACGGTTTTGCCGGTTGGGAGTCTAGATTAGTTATACCTAACTCTAATCTTTTTGGGTTGGAACGGAACTTGAACCTATCAGGTGTGACCAATAGCTCATCATACTCATCAATACCATCACTGTCAAAATTCATCATCACCACTACCAACGCATCAACACCTAACCTTTCCTCAATGGAAGCGTCAGAGTTGTGCCGCTAAATGTAATTCACCACGGATTCCGATTTAAGATCACTTTCATGATTCATGGTCCTACAGATGTCAAAAGTTTCCTCCTCATTGTTCAATCAAAACTTCATCTACCCTCATTCCACGTCGACCAAGTCACGCCCAATAGCAAGAAATGGTCCCTAAGAAGATCGGAACTTCAAAATCAACTTCACAATGAAATATCACAAAGTCCGCCAAAAAGATGACTTACTCTACTTTCACAAGGAAATCTTCGAGAACTCCAATAGGCCCCTTCACATTTCTATCGGCCATATGTAGACGTATCGCAGTCGGCTTTGGAGCTTCTAATGTAACACCCCTCAAAATGAAGTAGGATAAAGTAGAGCCTCACATGGGTCCTATGCATTAATAACTTGTTAAAATAATGAAGAATAGCCTTATTAGTCAGTTTTAAAGTGTTTGGAAGTCAAAAGTCAAGGGACGGCCAAAACGTTCGGAAACTAGTTTTTTACGTGTTGGTGTGTTCTAGTATGTTGTTCATGTTTTTATAAGTTGTTCGGAGTCTAAAATCAGTGGAGGTGACCCTAGTGTCTTAATAAATGTTTTTAGGGTCAAAACGTTCGGGTACGACTCCCCGGGACCACCCTAAGGGTTCCCGAGGAGGACCCCAACCCTTGGCCAAGGTAGCTGCCAAGGCAGCGTGAAGTTGTTCTTGGAGGGAGTTGCTCCGCATCGCGGACCTGCTCCACCTATGGCCAAAAAGTGGCTCTGTGTTGCGGAGACACCGCGGACTCTACTGTCTCGAAATTAATTTCCAGAAAACTTGTGGGAACACTTCCGCGTCTTGAACTTGTTTCCCGATGAAATCTGCAAAAGTAAACTCAAGTTGGACTTGTTTAAAAAGGTCCAACTAAGTGGGGTAGTTTGGGTTATTATGATTTTAAGGGTTTTTAAGTATTGTAAAGGTATTAAAACATTTGAGAGGTGTTTTTGAATTCATTCTTCCAAAATCAAAACCCCAAAGTTATTCTTATCTCTAAAGTTCTCTCAACTTCAAGGAAGAAGAAGGTGGAGAGCTAGGGTTTCAATTGAGGGTTCCCTTCCACCAAATTTTGTTGAGATTTCATCAATTGAGGTATGGTGGCTCTTCATCTAGGACTCATCTTCATCCTAGAGACAATTTCAAAGAATTTTGCCATGCTTTCAAAGAGTGACTAAAAGCTTGTTTTTGAATTCTATCAAGGGTTCTTGCATGAAAATATTATCAATGGTTCTTGTTTTTGTTGTAAAGGGTCGTTCACCTAAGATGTTCTATTCGTGTCTAAGATGGTACATGAGACATAGAAATTCTACTTCGTTACATTTGAAAGATTTTATGAGTATTGTGAATTTGTTTTAAAAAGTGTTTAAATTCCTTACGATTTTTATTACCGAATGCGATGAATGAATGCTAAGAGGCTTGTATTAGACCTCTGAGAGGTCGAGTACGCATGTTAAGACATGGGGGTGCTCTCGGGTTGTTACAAACACACCGCAGACTCTACTGTCTCGAATTTAATTTCCAGAAAACTTGTGGGAACACCTCCGCGTCGCGAACTTGTTTCCCGACGAAATCTACAAAAATAAAACTCAAGTTGGACTTATTTAAAAAGGTCCAACTAAGTGAGGGGTAATTTGGGTACTGGGTTATTATAATTTTAAGTGTTTTTAAGTATTTTAAAGGTATTAAAACATTTAAGAGGTGTTTTTGAATTCATTCTTCCAAAATCAAAACCCTTTGTTCTTTCTCTCTCTAAAGTTCTCTTGAGTTCAAGGAAGAAGAAGGTGGAGAGCTAGGGTTTCAATTGAGGGTTCCCTTCCACCAAATTTCGTTGAGATTTCATCAATTGAGGTATGATGACTCTTCATCTAGGACTCATCTTAATCCTAGAGTCAATTTCAAAGGATTTTCCAATGTTTTCAAAAAGTGACTAAAAGCTTGTTTTTGAATTCTATCAAGGGTTCTTGTATGAAAATGATTTGAAACGTTTGGGTATGGATTAATTGATGTGTTTGTGGTTTTTGAATGAAATACTCCATGAACCCTTGTCTTTTACAAAACCCTAAAATTTGCTATGAAGTGCGTCTTTTTCTATAAATTCAAAGTTGATGGAATTATGTGTAAAGTGAATGGTATTGATATCTCTTGTGTTGTTTAATGTTTATTTATGATTAATTGTTGATAATGGATGAATTATGGGTGGTAAGCCTTATGGGTGAAGTATTGGTGATTTTGGCTATGGCTTTGGATTATGGTAAGAAGGCTTGAACTCTCTTTATTGAATTGATTGTTGTTGGTAGGTTGGATCCAGAAGTGTTATATCTTATTCTTGTGTTGTATTATTGTGAATTGTAGCCATGAAGGCATTGGTGAAGTGGTTGTATAATGTGGGAATATTGCATTGTTGTGAATTGAGGCCACGAAGGACATTATATGAGTGTTATTACATTGTTGTATTATTATACACATATGAGGCTATATGTAAAGTCCTATATGAAGCTATATGTAAAGTTTGTGTGAAGCTATAATGTGAAGATGTTCTAATGGTATTAATGTGATACTGTATAATGTGGTGTTATGCTAATGTGAAAGCATGTTTCTCTTGAAATGGTGATATGTGGTGATGATGGACTATGATGAAGATAAGATGATGTTGTAGCTCATATGCTAGACTTGAGTATCTTGTCTTGTGTCATGAAAGCTTGATTATGTATATGAGTATATGAATGTTTGGTTGGGCTATGACTTAGTAATGGAGCTCTTCCTATAAATGCTAAAAGAGGAATTCTAGGCCAAGACTTGAATTGGCAAGACTTAAGCATAGTGCCTTTTCATGAGTCTAGCTTTCCTAAGTAAATGTATAACCTTGAATGATGGGCCTTAGGGTGATGTTCCCTTCTTGAGTGAAATGCTTAGAGATGGATGGAGCCGGAACGGAATGAGAATCCTTATCTAAGAAAGTCAAATGAACTATCCTTATGAACCTAGATTGGCTATGACTAAGAAATGGGGCCTTTCTTGGGAAGAGGTACTATGAGTCGGTTGAACTAGAAAAGGAACCCTCTCTAGTACATATGTGATTGAATACTCTATGGAAACCAAGGCTAAGCACCGAGTGGATGTGGTTAGGATGGTGGCCTAGTTGGGCATGAGATTAGGCACAATGAACATCCTTGGACATCTCTTAAACCATGTGCCAACATGGGTTGCTTTTAGTTCTACCCTTGGCAAGTAGAACAACCTCCACGGAGTAGGATAGACTCCGGATTCCATACCTTGCTAGAACGGTCTATGTCGGTTAAGGCCTATTTCCATCATATGGGATATGCACTCTAATATTGGATAGGTTCTACAACGTGTAGGTAGTAGTATGAGATGCTATCTACACATGGCACGAGTAGGCTTAGAAGATACTAAAGTGAGTTCCCTAAGCCTTAGGGCTATTATGTGGTTGTCCCCTATATGCTTGTGTGTCTCCTAAATGGTTTTATAAAGAATGTTGACTCAGTATGTTATAATGTAATGATAAAACCCTTGTCTATGGTAACTCTTAGGAACACTTAGGTGTATATGAAGAGGTTTTATGGGCGGTCACTTCATTATTCACTTAAGTGTGGCTTAGGGTGACTTGAGATAGAGGCTTAAATGGTAATGAAGGACTTACTTTGCTATCTTTTTTAAGTATTGAGTTGTAAATGATGTGAATATGGTCTTATTTGTGAATGGTGACTTGAAATGTGGGTTTATGCTTGTGGTTGTAAAGGTTTGTTAAAGGTCTTAAAAGCATACATTCCTTGTAAATGTCCGTTGTGCATGTTTTCTTGCATGGTCGTCATACTTAGTACTTATTGTACTAATTCCATATTTCTCTATTGTTACAAGTGTAGGTGGTGGAAAGTGAAGAGATTTTTTGAGGAAGCTTGGGATATTGACTATTTCTCAAGAAGTTTGGTATGTCCTCATATATTCGAGGACATAGTTGAACCCTTTCTAGTATTTCCACTTAGAAATTGTATAAGACTTATATTTTGTTGTAAAGGGTCGTGCCCCTAAGATGTTCTATTCGTGTCTAAGATGGTACATGAGACTTAGAAATTCTACTTCGTTACATTTGAAAGATTTTATGAGTATTATGAATTTGTTTTAAAAAGTGTTTAAATTCCTTACGGTTTTTATCACCGAATGCGATGAATGAATGCTAAGAGGCTTGTATTAGACCTCCGAGAGGTCGAGTACGCATGTTACGACTTGGGGGTGCTCTCGGGTCGTTACAAACTTGGTAGCAGGGCATAATGTTTTGGAAATTGTCCCTTAGGATTCAAAGTCTCATATGCCACGTTTAGTAGAGTCTTGTTCATCGGTGTGAGTCGCGACTCATCTATGAGCGAGAGGCTATAGGACGGTAGAAGTTTCACTTCTTTCATTAATCTTTACGTCGTGCCTTAGAGTTTTTGTCTATGAGTATCTTTCCTAATCCGTCTCTTGTGTTTATAGGCTATGAATACGAGGGCTAATCCTTGGAGAGCAGAAGAGGAGAATGTGGATGGGGGAGTTCCTCCCCAACGTCTTCAAGGTGACCAAGTCCCCATAGGCAATCAAGATAATGAGGTTCCAGTGGTTCCCCCGGCCATGACTAATGAAGAGATTAGGGCGGCTTTTCTAACTCTATCTCAATCCATGACGGCTAAAGCAAATAGAGATGAGGGGCCTAGGGTGAATGCTAATGAGAGTACGGCTGCCTCAACGCTGATAGACTTCGTGAGGATGAATCCTCCTATATTTTTTGGGCTCTAGAATTGGAGAAGATCCCCAAAGATTCTTGGATGAGATTGACAAAATTGTGGATGCTCTGGGAGTATCTTCTAGAGAGATAGGGGAAATGGCTTCATACCAATTGAAGGAGGTGGCCCAAATTTGGTACACTCAATGGAAGGCAAATAGGTCGGAGGAAGCGGGTCCTGTAGAATGGGAAGAGTTTAAGGAAGCATTCTGGGGTAAGTACTTTCCCCTAGGGAAGAGGGAGTGCAAAATTGAGGAGTTCATTAATCTTAGGCAAGGTAATATGAGTGTGGAGGAGTATGATTTGAAGTTCTCTATGTTGTCTAGGTATGCTCCATTTTTTGTGTCTAACTCTAGAGAGGAGATGAATAGGTTTGTTACCGGTGTATCCGACTTGGTGAAAGAAGACTGTCGTACGACAATGCTCCATGGCGACATGAACATCTCTAAGCTTGTTGTGTATGCTAAATCTATTGAGGAGTCCAAGATGACTAGGGTGAGGAAAGATTTGAAAAGTGGTAGGTATGAGGATCAAGGACAACCTAGGTGTAAGAAGAGGGCTCCATATCAAGATTTATCAAGTCCTCCTAAGGTTAACCATGAAGGAGGTGGTGGTTCTCAAATTGCTAAGCCTACTTGTTCCACTTGTGGAAAGAAGCATTTTGGGAAGTGTCTATCCGGCGCTAGTGGTTGCGATGGTTGTGGGAAAAATGATCACAAGGTGAGATAATGTCCTAATATTATGGATAAAAGAAGGAATGCTAGGCAAGCTCCTTATAGTGGTCCTAGTATTAATGGTCAAGCAAGGAATCGTTTCTATGCTCTCCAAGCTAACAAGTAAGCAAATTCGGATGAAGGTGCCGGTAAGTCATAATTTGTAGTTTTGTGTTGGAGTCCTTTTGTGTTGGTTTAGATGGGTTTCTCCTAAGTGGGGGATGGTATGTTGAATGATGAGTTGAGGTGAGTTTGGATATTCTTGTCTCCTTCTTCTATTCCTAAACGAGTTTGAGTCATAGAATTGTAGAGCATGATGCATGGTTTTTGGAGTCTTGTGTGAAAAAAATTAGTTTCTATATTTCTCCATATAATGATGCATCCTTTAAATTGAGTTCCTGATTTAAATGAGAAAATCAGTTTCATGATCGTTGCTCTCCATATATGCATAAATTGGTGAGTTGTTAAAAGTTGTTAGGGTTGATTAGTTGAGCGTGCTTAAGTGTATTCTTGATGTAGCATGATTGTGTTTTAATAAGATAAATGCATATTGTGTTCTTTGATGTTGTTATGAGCATGAGGTGCTATGGAGAAGGAAGTTCCTCCAAATATATGAGAAATGGACAAAAAAAAAGGTTCTGAGGAATGTTGAGTTGTAGGTGTGATTCCTACTTCCATAAATTTGAATGAAGTTGTGTTGTAATGACCTGTTATGTGGAGTTGATGTTTCCTCCTTGATGAGTGCTATCAGATTGAAATTGTATGATTGTTGTGGGCTGCTAGTCTTGAGTCATCACCCTTAATGTTTTAAAGTGTCATTTGAGGACGAATGTTCCCAAGTGGGGGATATTGTAACACCCCACAAAATGAAGTAGTATAAAGTAGAGCCTCACATGGGTCCTATGCATTAATAACTTATTAAAATAATGAAGAATAGCCTTATTAGTCAGTTTTAAAGAGTTTGGAAGTCAAACGTCAAGGGTCGGCCAAGACGTTCGGAAACTAGCCTTTTACGTGTTGGTGTGTCCTAGTATGTTGTTCATGTTTTTATGGATTGTTTGGAGTCTAAAATTAGTTGAGGTGACCCTAGTGTCTTAATAAATGGTTTTAGGGTCAAAATGTTCGGGTACGACTCCCCGGGACCACCCTAAAAGTCCCCGAGGAGGACCCCAACCTTTGGCCAAGCAAGCTGCCAAGGCAGCTTGAAGTTTTTCTTGGAGGGACCGCATCGCGGAGCTCCTCCACCTATGGCCAAAAAGTGGCTCCGCATCGCGGAGACACCACAGACTCTATTGTCTCAAAATTAATTTCCAGAAAACTTGTGGAAACTCCTCCGCATCACGAATTTGTTTCCCGAGGAAATCTGCGAAAATAAAACTCAAGTTGGACTTATTTAAAAAGGTCCAACTAAGTAAGGGGTATTTTGGGTACTTTGGGTTATTATTATTTTAAGTGTTTTTAAGTATTTTAAAGGTATTAAAACATTTAAGAGGTGTTTTTGAATTCATTCTTCCAAAATCAAAACCCCAAAGTTCTTCTTCTCTCTAAAGTTCTCTCAAGTTGAAGGAAGAAGAAGGTGGAGAGCTAGGGTTTCAATTGAGTGTTCCCTTCCATCAAATTTCGTTGAGATTTCATCAATTGAGGCATGGTGGCTCTTCATCTAGGACTCATCTTCATCCTAGAGTCAATTTCAAAGGATTTTACCTTGTTTTCAAAAAGTGACTAAAAGCTTGTTTTTGAATTCTATCAAGAGTTCTTGCTTGAAAATGATTTGAAACGTTTGGGTATAGATTAATTGGTGTTTGTTTGTGGTTTTTGAATGAAATACTCCATGAACCCTTGTCTTTTACAAAACCCTAAAATTTTCTATGAAGTGGGTCTATTTCTATAAATTCAAAGTTGATGGAATTATGTGTAAAGTGAATTGTATTGATATCTCTTGTGTTGTTTAAATGTTTATTCATGATTAATTATTGATAATGGGTGAATTAAGGGTGGTAAGCCCTATGGGTGAAGTATTGGTGATTGCTTGGATTTTGGTGATTTTGGCTATGGCTTTGGGTTATGATATAAAAGCTTGAACTCTCTTTATTGAGTTGATTGTTGTTGGTAGATTGAATCCACCTTTGGTGGAAGTGTCATATCTTATTCTTGTGTTGTATTATTGTGAATTGTAGCCATGAAGCTATTTGTGAAGTTGTTGTATAATGTGGGAATATTGTATTATTGTGAATTGAGGCCATGAAGGGAATTATATGAGTGTTATTACATTGTTGCATTATTGTACACATATGAGGCTATATGTGAAGTCCTATATGAAGCTATATGTAAAGTTTGTGTGGAGTTATAATGTGAAGATGTTCTAATGGTATTAATGTGATATTGTATAAAGTGGTATTATGATAATGTGAAAGCATGTTTCTCTTGAAATGGTGATATGTGGTGATGATGGACTATGATGAGTTTCTATAAGATGATGTTGTAGCTCATATGCTAAAATTGAGTATCTTGTCTTGTGTCATGAAAGCTTGATAATGTATATGAGTATATGAATGTTTGGTTGGGCTATGACTTAGTAATGGGGCTCTTCCTATAAATGCTAAAGAGGAATTCTAGGCCAAGACTTGAATTGGGAAGACTTAAGCATAGTGACTTTTCATGAGTCTAGCTTTCCTAAGTAAATGTATAACCTTGAAGGATGGTCCTTAGGGTGATGTTCCTTCCTTGTGTGAAATGATAGATTTAGAGATGGATGGAGCCGGAACGGCATGAAAATCCTTATCTAAGAAAGTCAAATGAGCTATCCTTATGAACCTAGATTGGCTATGACTAAGAAATGGGGCCTTTCTTGGGAAGAGGTACTATGAGTTGGTTGAACTAAAAAAGGAACCCTCTCTAGTACATATGTGGTTGAATACTCTATGGAAACCAAGGCTAAGCACAGAGTGGAAGTGGTTAGGATGGTGGCCTAGTTGAGCATGAGATTAGGCACAATGAACATCCTTGGACATCACTTAAACCATGTGCCAACATGAGTTGCTTTTAGTTCTACCCTTGGACAAAGTAGAACAACCTCCACAGAGTAGGATAGACTCCAGATTCCATACCTTGCTAGTATGGTCGATGTCGGTTAAGGCCTATTTTCATCATAAGGGATGTGCACTCTAATATTGGATAGGTTCTACAATGTGTAGGTAGTAGTATGGGATGCTATCTACACATGGCACGAGTAGGCTTAGAAGATACTAAAGTGAGTTCCCTAAGCCTTAGGGTTATTTTGTGATTGTCCCATAAATGCTTGTGTGTCTCCTAAATGGTTTTATAAAGAATGTTGACTTAGTATGTTATAATGTAATGATAAAACCCTTTGTCTATAGTAACTCTTAGGAAAACTTAGGTGTATATGAAGAGGTTGTATGGGCGGTCACTTCATTATTCACTTAAGTGTGGCTTAGGATGACTTGAGATAGAGGCTTAAATGGTAATGAAGGACTTACTTTGCTATCTTGTTTAAGTATGGTACACTTGTGTTAATTGAGTTGTAAATGATGTGAATATGGTCTTAATTGTGAATGGTGACTTGAAATGTGGGTTTACGCTTTTGGTTGTAAAGGTTTGTTAAAGAAGGTCTTAAAAGCATACATTCCTTGTAGATGTCCGTTGTGCATGTTTTCTTGCATGGTCATCATACTTAGTAATTATTGTACTAATTCCATATCTCTTTATTGTTACAAGTGTAGGTGGTGGAAAGTGAAGAGATCTTTTGAGGAAGCTTGGGATATTGACTCTTCTCAAGAAGCTTGGTATGTCCTCATATATTCGAGGACATAGTTGTTACCTTTCTAGTATTTCCACTAAGACATTGTATAAGACTTATATTTTGTTGTAAAGGGCCGTGCCCAGAAGATGTTCTATTCGTGTCTAAGGTGGAACATGAGACTTAGAAGTTCTACGTCGTTACATTTGAAAGATTTTATGAGTATTATGAATTTCTTTTAAAAAGTGTTTTAAATTCCTTAAGGTTTTTATTACTGAATGCGATGAATGAATGCTAAGAGGCTTGTATTAGACCTACGAGAGGTCGAGTACGCATGTTACGACTTGGGGGTGCTCTCGGGTCGTTACAAAATTTGGTATCAGAGTATAAGGTTTTGGAAATTATCCCTTAGGATTCAAAGTCTCATATGCCACGTCTAGTAGAGTCTTGTTCATCGGTGTTAGTCGCGACACATCTATGAGAGAGAGGTTATAGGACGGTAGAAGTTTCACTTCTTTCATTAATCTTGATGCTGTACGTTAGAGTTTTGTCTATGAGTATCTTTCCTAATCCGTCTCTTGTGTTTATAGGATATGAATACGAGGGCTAATCCTAGGAGAGCGGAAGAGGAGAATGTGGATGGGGGAGTTCCTCCCCAAGGTCTTCAAGGTGACCAAGTCCCCATAGGCAATCCAGATAATGAAGTTCCGGTGGTTCCCCCGGCCATGACTAATGAAGAGATTAGGGCGGCTTTTCTAAGTCTAGCTCAAGCCATGACGGCTCAAGAAAATAGGGATGAGGTGAATGCTAATGAGAGTACGACTGCCTCAAGGTTGAGAGACTTCGTGAGTACGAATCCTCCTATCTTTTTGGGCTCTAGAATTGGAGAAGATCCCCAAGGATTCTTGGATGAGATTAACAAAATTGTGGATGCTATAAGAGTATCTTCTAGAGAGATAGCGGAATTGGCTTCATACCAATTGAAGGAGGTGGCCCAAATTTGGTACGCTCAATGGAAGGCAAATAGGCTGGAGGAAGTGGGTCCTATAGAATGGGAGGAGTTTAAGGAAGCATTCTTGGGTAAGTACTTTCCCCTAGAGAAGAGGGAGTGCAAAATTGAGGAGTTCATTAATATTAGGCAACGTAATATGAATGTGGAGGAGTATGCTTTGAAGTTCTCTATGTTGTCTAGGTATGCTCCATCTTCGGTGTCTAACTCTAGAGAAGAGATGATTAGGTTTGTTACCGGTGTATCCGACTTGGTGAAAGAATAGTGTCGTACGACAATGCTCCATGGTGGCATGAACATCTCTAGGCTTGTTGTGTATGCTCAATCTATTGAGGAGTCCAAGATCACTAGGGTGAGGAATGATTTAAAAAGGGGTAGGTATGAGGATCAAGGAGAACCTAGGTTTAAGAAGAGGGCTCCAAATCAAGATTTATCAGGTGCTCCTAAGGTTAACCATGAAGGAGGTGGTGGTTCTCAAATTGCTAAGCCTACTTGTTCCACTTGTGGAAAGAAGCATTTTGGGAAGTGTCTATCCGGCACTAGTGGTTGCTATGATTGTGGGAAAAATGATCACAGGGTGAGAGATTCTCCTAATATTATGGCTAAAGGAAGGAATTCTAGGCAAGCTCCTTATAGTGGTCCTAGTGTTGATGGTCAAGCAAGGAATCGTTCCTCTGCTCTCCAAGTTAACAAGGAAGCAAATTCGGATGAAGGTGCCGGTAAGTCATACTTTCTAGTTTTGTGTTGGAATCCTTTTGTGTTGGTTTAGATGGGTTGCTCCTAAGTGGGGGATGGTATGTTGAATGATGAGTTGAGGTGAGTTTGATATTCTTGTCTCCTTCTTCTATTCCTAAACGAGTTTGAGTCATAGAATTGTAGAAGCATGATGCATGGTTTTTGGAGTCTTGTGTTAAAAAAATGAGTTTCTATATTTTTCCTTATAATGATGCATGCTTTAAATTGAATTCTTGATTTAAATGAGAAAATCAGTTTCATGATCGTTCCTCTCCTTATATGCATAAATTGGTGAGTTGTTAAAAGTTATTACGGTTGATTAGTTAAGCATGCTTAAGTGTATTCTTGATGTAGCATGAATGTGTTTTAATAAGATCATTGCATATTGTGTTCTTTGATGTTGTTTTGAGCATGAGGTGCTATGGAGAAGGAAGTTCCTCCAAATATATGAGAAATGGAAAAAAAAGAAAGATTTGATGAATGTTGCGTTGTAGGTGTGATTCCTACTTCCATAAATTTGAATGAAGTTGTGTTGTAATGCCTTGTTATGTGGAATTGATCTTTCCTCCTTGATGAGTGCTTTCATATTGATATTGTATGATTGTTGTGGGCTGCGTCTTGAGTCATTACCCTTAATGTTTTAAAGTGTCATTCGAGGATGAATGTTCCCAAGTGGGAGATATTGTAACACCCCTCAAAATGAAGTAGGATAAAGTAGAGCCTCACATGGGTCCTATGCATTAATAACTTGTTAAAATAATGAAGAATAGCCTTATTAGTCAGTTTTAAAGAGTTTGGAAGTCAAACGTCAAGGGATGGCTAAGACGTTCGGAAACTAGTCTTTTACGTGTTGGTGTGTTCTAGTATGTTATTCATATTTCTATGGGTTGTTTGGAGTCTAAAATCAGTGGAGGTGACCCTAGTGTCTTAATAAATGATTTTAGGGTCAAAACATTCGGATACTACTCCCCGGGACTACCCTAAGGGTCCCCGAGGAGGACCCCAGCCCTTGGCCAAGCAAGCTGCCAAGGCAGCTTGAAGTTGTTCTTGGAAAGAGTGGCTCCGCGTCACGGACCTTCTCCACCTATGGCCAAAAAGTGGCTCCGGCGTCGCGGAGACACCGCGGACTCTACTCTCTCGAAATTAATTTCCAGAAAACTTGTGGGAACACTTCCGCGTCACGAACTTCTTTCTTGACGAAATTTGCGAAAATAAAACTCAAGTTGGACTTGTTTAAAAAGGTCCAAGTAAGTGAGGGGTAGTTTGGGTACTTTGGGTTAATATTATTTTAATTGTTTTTAAGTATTTTAAAGGTATTACAACATTTAAGAGGTGTTTTTGAATTCATTCTTCCAATATCAAATCCCCAAAGTTCTTTTTCTCTCTAAAGTTCTCTCAAGTTCAAGGAAGAAGAAGGTGGAGAGCTAGAATTTCAATTGAGGGTTCCCTTCCACCAAATTTCATTGAGAGATCATCAATTGAGGTATGGTGGCTGTTCATCTAGGACTCATATTCATCCTAGAGTCAATTTCAAAGGATTTTACCATGTTTTCAAAAAGTGACTAAAAGCTTGTTTTTGAATTCTATCAAGGGTTCTTGCATGAAAATGATTTGAAATGTTTGGGTATGGATTGATTGATGTTTATTTGTGGTTTTTGAATGAAATACTCCATGAACCCTTGTCTTCTACAAAACCCTAAAATATGCTATGAAGTGGGTCTATTTCTTTAAATTCAAAGTTGATGGAATTATGTGTAAAGTGAATTGTATTGTTATCTCTTGTGTTTTTAATGTTTATTCATGATTATTTGTTGATAATGGGTGAATTAAGGGTGGTAAGTCTTATGGGTTAAGTATTGGTGATTGCTTGGATTTTGGTGATTTTGGCTATGGCTTTGGGTTATGGTAAGAAAGATTGAACTCTCTTTATTGAGTTGATTGTTGTTGGTAGATTGAATCCACCTTTGGTGGAAGTGTTATATCTTATTCTTGTGTGGTATTAGTGTGAATTTTAGCCATGAAGGCATTGGTGAAGTTGTTGTATAATGTGGGAATATTGTATTATTGTGAATTAAGGCCATGAAGGGCATTATATGAGTGTTATTACATTGTTGCTTTATTATACACAGATGAGGCTATATGTAAAGTCCTATATGAAGCTATATGTAAAGTTTGTGTTAAGCTATAATGTGAAGATGTTCTAATGGTATTAATGTGATATTGTATAAGGTGGTATTATGATAATGTGAAAGCATGTTTCTCTTGAAATGGTGATATGTGGTGATGATGGACTATGATGAGTCTCTATAAGATGATGTTGTAGCTCATATGCTAGACTTGAGTATCTTGTCTTGTGTCATGAAAGTTTGATTATGTATATGAGTACATGAATGTTTGGTTGAGCTATGACTTAGTAATGGAGCTCTTCCTATAAATGCTAAAAGAGGAATTCTAGGCCAAGACTTGAATTGGCAAGACTTAAGCATAGTGCCTTTTCATGAGTCTAGCTTTCCTAAGTAAATGTATAACCTTGAAGGATGGGCCTTAGGGTGATGTTCCCTTCTTGAGTGAAATGATAGACTTAGAGATGGATGGAGCCGGAACGGAATGAGAATCCTTATCTAAGAAAGTCAAATGAACTATCCTTATGAACCTAGATTGGCTATGACTAAGAAATGGGGCCTTTCTTGGGAAGAGGTACTATGAGTCGGTTGAACTAGAAAAGGAACCCTCTCTAGTACATATGTGATTGAATACTCTATGGAAACCAAGGCTAAGCACCGAGTGGATGTGGTTAGGATGGTGGCCTAGTTGAGCATGAGATTAGGCACAATGAACATCCTTGGACATCTCTTAAACCATGTGCCAACATGGGTTGCTTTTAGTTCTACCCTTGGCAAGTAGAACAACCTCCACGGAGTAGGATAGACTCCAGATTCCATACCTTGCTAGT
>NW_006238941.1:1713985-1744141 GCF_000226075.1 Solanum tuberosum | reverse complement strand
AGTATGTTATAATTTAATGATAAAACCCTTGTCTATAGTAACTCTTAGTAACACTTAGGTGTATATGAAGAGGTTTTATGGGCGGTCACTTCATTATTCACTTAAGTGTGGCTTAGGGTGACTTGAGATAGAGGCTTAAATGGTAATGAAGGACTTACTTTGCTATCTTTTTTAAGTATTGAGTTGTAAATGATGTGAATATGGTCTTAATTGTGAATGGTGACTAGAAATGTGGGTTTAGGCTTGTGGTTGTAAATGTTTGTTAAAGAAGGTCTTAAAATCATGCATTCCTTGTAAATGTCCGTTGTGCATGTTTTCTTGCATGATCATCATACTTAGTACTTATTGTACTAATTCCATATCTCTCTATTGTTACAAGTGTAGGTGGTGGAAAGTGGAGAGATCTTTTGAGGAAGATTAGGATATTGACTCTTCTCAAGAAGCTTGGTATGTCCTCATATTTTCAAGGACATAGTTGTTACCTTTCTAGTATTTCCACTTAGACATTGTATAAGACTTATATTTTGTTGTAAAGGGTCGTGCCCCTTATATGTTCTATTTGTGTCTAAGTTGGTACATGAGACTTAGAAATTCTACTTCGTTACATTTGATAGATTTTATGAGTATTATGAATTTGTTTTAAAAAGTGTTTAAATTCCTTACGGTTTTTATTACCGAATGCGATGAATGAATGCTAAGAATGTTGCAGCTTGCAGCCTCTCATAGTGAAAGCTCCAGTATCCTCTTTCTTCTGCACAAGCGACCAAGTAGCAATAGCACTACAATGTTGCAGTGTCTCATCATTCTCAAAACTCACAACCCTTATTTTGGTCACCAAGTCTTTCACGAATTTAGCATGCCCAAGCATTTGCTCCAAAGCTTCTATCAATGGGACATTTACGTACAGTTGCTTCAACATAGATATGACCCTGCGGTATTTTCTCTCTTTGGTCTTTTTCACCACACTCTATGGGAATGGAGGTGGAGGTCGAGGTATGGAAACAACTTTTTGGGTCACCTCTGCTTCCTTCTCTGTGTCAATTTTTCGATCTTTCGTAACCTCAATCTCATCCTCATTTTTTTCTATCAGTTTGTCAATCTCAGATGGCATGGGGTGGTCACTAGTCCTTTTTTATCCGCGAGTAGTGACTATCATACAATGCCCATCATTTTTCGGATTCTAGATGGTGTTGTTAGGAAGTGTTCCAGGCTGACGTGGGTTCACCGTGGTGGACAAATGAGTAAACTATTACTCAGGTTTCTTGATTGACACTTCATGGGCATGAACTTTTTGACTGATTCTAGAAAAGTCATTTCGCATCTCTTTCACATTCTCATCAGTTTCATCAAACATCTTCATCATTTTTTTCATCATATCCTCAATGTGTGACATACTATTTTCAGCCTCTCTATTAGAAGGAGGAACATCAGATCCAGCCTTATCATTCTTGTTGCCATAATTGTTTCGGTTATAATTATTGTCACGTTTATAGTTCCCCTCCCAAACATAGTTACCCTCATGGTTGTAGTTGCCACATTTCTTACCTTGGTTTCCTTGGCCTTGGCGCCAATTATCCGAGATGGATCCTTGGGCGTTGGTTCGGCAACTGCCCCATCTGATCATTCATCAAATTTGCATCCTCCTCATAGTAACATTCCTCAATTGGTGGCGGTGGAGATCTAGTAAGATAATTTACCGCATTAACCTTTTCTGCATTTCCACTCACATGCTTCAACACCAAGCTCAGTTATGTCCTCATTTGAGCCATCTCTTCACGAATGTCATCATTAGCTTGATTTGGTGCAGTTTGGACAGCCAATGTGCTCCTACCAGTATTTTCCTTTCTAGTGCTCCAAGCTTTATTGATTAGGGAAATCGTCTCAAGTTTTTGAGCGATCTCCTCGAAAGTATGCTCACCATATGATCCTCCAACAATTGTATCTAAAACAGCCCGACAATTGTCATCCCTTTTTCTATAGAAGTACTCCTTGAGTGACTCATCATCTATGTGGTGATTTGGTACACTCCTCAGGAACCAGTGAATCTATACCATGAACTGCTTATGGACTCTCTAGGTAGTGATGTAAAATTATTCAGTTTATCCTTGTGATTAAACTTCTTGGACACCGGAAAATACCTTGCTACAAACACCTTATACAATTGATCCCATGTATAAATCGAATTATACGACAACTCAGAAACCCAGACAGCAACATCACCGGTCAACAACAATGGGAATACTCTCAAACCTATAACATCCATATCAAACTCTGGTCGTCCTACACAACTCTTACTAACACTTGACAGTTTAGCCATGTGAGGGTATGGATCTTCCGAAGCCAACCCATCAAACAACCCTCTTACCGTAAGAATTTGTATAAGACTGTTGGTCACCACAAATGTATGTCTCGCAGGTAGAGGAAGGAGAACAATAGGCCCATCTGATCCAATTGTGTCATAGTCAGCCCTATAGTGATCACGAAACGTCGGTGTTGGTAGATTCTGCCTATTTTCTACATTTTTGTTTATAGGATAACCTTGAATCTGAGCGGGCGCATTAATAACCCCTGGAGCCTGCAATTCAACTCCATCTCCTAGACCCACTCAGTTTAGATTGTTGTGTACCCCTTGATTATTCATTTTCCTGAGAGTTCTTCTCAATTCAAGATCATAGGGGGTCAAGGGTTCTTCTCGACTCTGTGTACATGGCATACACTAGAGCGAAAACTTGTACAAGACAAAATCAAAAGAAAACTGTAAAATCAGGAAATACTTGACTAAAGTTCAATATTGTAGTTAAATTTAATCTAAAATTTGTATTCCCCGGTAGCGGCACCAAAATTTGATACGCTCAAATTACACCTCCCTAAAGAAGTATAAGCGATCGTTATCAAATAAAGAACCCAACCTGTAGGTTGGGGTCGATCCCACGAGGAATATGGTTTAGAATTAAACTTAACTCATAATTATATATTTTTAGTCAAACAATATCCGAGAAAAGTAAACAAGGTGGGGTTGTGGTAAATAAGTAATAGATTGTTATCTAGAATGATTAAGTAACCAATAAATAAGTTTCACAATTTGAGTTATTAATATAATATGGAAACTAGGGTATATGTGTTCTCCACAAGCTCTTAATGTAGTAATCTCAATAATAGTAATCCTATCCTAGTGTTTTACATTCAAGGTTGGTAAGTTTGGTAACACAAAGTGATTGGTCCTCCAAGTAGGGAAATTCACCACGCAACTTGGTCCGTCTAAGGGTGTATGCTTACTAACCCTTACCTCCCAGATTAGTCATCATATCAATTTAGTTTAGTTTTCACCCTAAATTTAATTGAAATCAGACTATTAGATAACATCCACTAAATCTCTGTTGTTGAATCCTTTGATCATTCACTACCTCCTTGGTCTGGCAAGTAGGAACGAGGCGAGTTCGACTGACTTGTTCCTGTTTTTGTGTATTTTGATGAGATTTGCATTCATGTGGGGTTTTCAGTTTCTCTCCTACTCTCTTTTCTCTATCTTCAGTATGATTTGAAGACGAATGTTCCTAAGAGGGAGATAGTGTAACACCTTGAAAATTGGAAGTTGAGTTGGAAAGGAAAATATGTATTTTTGGCACCAAGGCAGCAGTGTACGAGTTCAACCTATGGACCGTAGGAAGTCCTATGAGCCATAGGAAGGGAGATATTGGACTTCTTTGGAATTTTGGAAATGTCAAGTCTTTGTTGTTTGAACTACGAGTAGTAAGGATTAATCATAGGGTGTTCTATGGATCGTCTGTGTGTGGGGGGGGGGGTGTTCACTGAAGTGATTCAAATATAGTGAATTTATTGACTTAAAGTTGGGTTCTACGTAAGAGGTCTACAAGCCATAGAAAGTGGAACAGGCCGCAGAAAGGTATCATGGAATTTATTAGAAATTTGAGTCCAGTAATTGATTGTACAACTGACCAGATGGTCCGTAGAAGTTCCTAAGGACCGTATGTCGAAGTTTAGGTTCCTCTTGAAGATTTTAATTAAGGGCATTTTAGTCTTTTTTTTCTCCCAAATTAACCCCTAAACTATGTCAGTTTGGCCCTATAACTACCCCTATTACCAGTTTTACTCTTACAAACTTACACTAATTTCTCTCATTCACTAAAACCCTCCCAAAATCTCTTAAGTCTTCTTCTCAAAAATTCTCTCAAGAGCTCCAAGATGAAGAACTAGGGTTTCAAGCTTTAAGGTCTCATTCTCCTTGATTTATTAGGTCTTTAATTATCAAGGTATGTAAGAATTTACTAGTAGATCTGTTTCATCCATTGAGTCCTAAAAGAATCTCAATCTCCCATTCAGTTTCACTCAATTATCTATGGTTTCATGGAAATCTCCATGGGTCTTATTCGTTATGATTCAATTGTTTATTTTGAATCTTATTATACATGATTTGATTGAATTACATAATTTTTAATTGATTTCATATGGAGCCATGCCTATGTCAACTTTATGAACATGAATTATGTATTATGCTTATGAACACATGAATTATGATTATGAAAGCTATGCATATGTTATGAAAAGGACTATTTATGATCTATGAATTCTTTTGAGATAAGTATCAATGATTTGTGAAAGATTTTCTCACATATGAATGAAATCATGATTTAGATTGTAAGAAAGGTAAGTTTCTATTATGAAGAATTTTATGAAATCATGAATTGAAATGAGCTCATCTATGATGACTTATGATTGGATTGGTAGTTAAATTGAGCCTTTCTATAACACTTCAGATTCAAAAAGGGTAGAAATTGATGCTTGCAGGATTAGGTGCCAGCTTCGATGAAGCCACCAATGGCCTGTGGACTGATACACTGTCTGTATGTCAACTTGTTGTTGGCCAGTTCAGATTCCTAAAAAAATTCAAGTTCCAGTACTTTCCAACGATTCACCAAGACGGTCATTTTGCAATGCACAAGTCGTAGGTAGGTCTCATAGGTGAGTCCTAGACTTAGAGAAATTTTAGAGTCAAAGTTGAGACCCACGACTGGGCATGTCCGACATGTAGGTTAACCTACAAACCGCACATGGGTCCATCATTGGGAGTCCTCAAATCATAGTCTCTGAACTCGATCGATGACAAACCAGTACGGTCCGTAGTTTGACCAACGAACCAGAGGTCCGATCGTCGATGGGAGTCGACATTTACTTTTATAAGGGCTTTTTTGTTCTTTTCCTAATTGTTCTAGCCTGATACTATGTCATTTTATCATCTATTAGAAGACTATATAAACGTTTTTAACCCGAAAGTCGTCCAAATCAATTCACTCTCTGAAATTCTCAAATGTAGAACAAGTCATCCTCTGAAATATTTCTCTCTCTAGAAAATTGAAGAAGAAGACTAGAGTTTCCAGTTAAGTCACCAATTCCACCATTAAAGTCAAACTTTTGGCATTAAGGTATGCTAGTTTTCATCGATGGAGTTCTTTCCTCCATAGAGTTCTAAATTCTCCAATTTAGAAAATTAGAAATCTCCAATTGAAGTTAAGGTTTTCTTCTATATAATGAGTTCTTTCCAATACTGACATAATTTATTGTTTTATGAACTATTATAAATGAATTGAGATAATCCCATGTTTTTAAGATGAATCCCCATGAACCTATGCTCAACCATTGTTTTCTAGATTTTGGTGATTGAAACTGAGTTTTGAACCATGAAAGGTGAATTATGGAAATATGCATGCTCTTATAAAATTGATGAAATAAAGTATAAATTGCTTTAAGAGTAAAGCATAAATTATGTTGTTGTTTGTTGATTGTGGTGAAAGGTTTTCTCACATAAAGGATTCTAAGGTTGAAAGGTCTTGTCACCTAAAATGAATCAAAGTTAAGGAGCTATTCTACGAGTGAGGCAAACAACGATTACCCATGAACTCAAATGATAAGACAAGTGGTGATTACCTATGTCTCGTGAATGTTAAGAAAGTTAAGAATAATCAATATTATGTGGGAGTTATGCTTAGCACTGAGTGGATAAGTGGAGATTACCCATGTCCCATAAACTATGTGCAACTATAGGTTGTCTAGATACATATTAGCTAGTGGATCCACATAAGATTTTCAGTTCATGGTTCTTACATTTTCAAGTGAGGACACCTCTTTTCGGTGTGGGGTAGACACCAGATTCCATGTTAATAGCTCATATGGTCTTACATGTCAGTTAATGGTAAATCCCCCACACTAATGAATAAAGGTTACTTTTAGAAGTATCTCACGAATGTTTTAAAGATGATGTCTTACATTGACCATGATATATGACTTATGTTTTCTAACTCTTTTATCTCATGGTACGTAGGTCAGGACCCCAAAATCCAGCTTATGATGATGGACGACGGACTGACACGACGGGCCGTCGATCAGACCATGATACGTCAGTCGGGGTCGTGGCTGGAAGTTAATTTTTATGGAAGTTGGGTCTTTTACTAATTAGTCTAGCGTAATACTACATCGTTTTACCTTTCACTAAGACCCCTATTCACTTCATTCTCTTCAAATTCACCATAAAAGAAGAACAAATTTCCTCTCCAAAATATTTCTATGTCTAGAAACCTTGAAGAAGAGCGATTCAACCTAGGGTTTCAAGTCCAGTCTCCATTCTTCCATTGAAAATAAGCAATTGTCTTTGAAGCAAGATATTTTTAATCCGTGTATTCCTTCTATTCATGAGTTCTTAAATTCTCTATTTTCAAAGTTAGAAATCCCCAATTGAGTTAGGGTTTTCTTCAATTGACATGGGTTCTCTTGATTATTGATTTAAATGATTGAATTATGATCTCTTATGCATGAATTGATGAAATACTATGATTTTTGTGATGATTCCCATATGAACCCCTATAATCCCCATGTTTTTAAAGTTATGATCATATGATGTGGGATTTTGATTATGAAGGAAGAGTTTTTTTGAAATCAAGCATGTAGTGATAAAATTACATGAATTTATGATGAAATCCATATCTAACATGTGTTATCTAAATGTTGATGATTGAAACTGGGTTTTGAACCTTGAAAGGTAAATTATGGAATTTTGCATATTCTTATGAAATCTATGCAAATGTTTTAAGGATGCTTTGAGAGTAAAGTATCAATGATGATGTTGTTGTTGTCTTGTTGAAAGGAGTTTTTCATCTACACATGAAGAAATGATGTGAATGGTTTTCTCACATAATAAAGATTCTAAGGTTGAAAAGTCTTCTCACCTAATTCAATCAAAGATAAAGAGCTATTCTAATGAAACCTAGTTTGGATTGGTTATTGAATGATACTTTTCCATGGATGACTTGTGAATTAGCTTGGATTGGGAAGATGAGGCGTCCTTCCATGGATAATAAGAACATGTAAGAAATGACTATTCCATGCGATTTATGCTTAGCACCAAGAGGATATTGAGATGGAAGCTCTCCCGTTAGTAGATGCCGAGATACTAGAAGCAATCTCCTTATCCCTTACCTATGTGCCCCCATAGGATGATTGTCTAGATAGACATTAGCTAGTGGATCCACTTAAGCTAGAAGTTCATGGTTTGTACCTTGGTAAGTAGGACAACCCTTTTTGGCGTGGGAGACACCAGGGGATCATGTTATAACTCACATGGTCCCTATGTTGGTTAAGGCTACTTCCACAATAATAATGAACTAAGGTTACCTCAAGAAGTATCTCATATGTGGTCAAAGGTTTTAATAACTTTAGCTTGCATTGACCGTGTTTTATGACTTATGTTTTGTAACCATTTTATATCATGTTTTAGCTTGGTCAATTGCATGTAATGAAATGTCCTCTTTTTGCATGATTGAAATGTTCTATGCATTGCTATCTTATTTGGTAAATTGTTTTGCGCTAACGTATACTCTTGCCTACATTTCCCCAAATGTAAGGTTCGACAGTAAGGTTTCTCAGTTTCGTGGCTATTGGTTGATTACAAGGTTCCCGAGCTTTGGTGAGTCCTTATGCTTCGAGGACGGATTTTCATTGTTCTTAGTTTTCTTTCATATTTCCAATTTTAGACTGATGTATGGGCTAGGCCCAATTTCAATCTATTGTACTAGATGGCTAATGAGACAAGTGTTTTAGACTTCCGCTTTACTTTTTAAAATCTTTTGGACTTGAAATTTTGTCTTTACCTCTTTTGTTGTCACGACCCAAAATTACACATCCTTGGTCGCGGAAGCAAATAAAATGACCATAAGCGATAAGCATAATTAAGGGGGGGAATCGGGACTAAGGGAGCAAGAGAAACAAAAATAAGAATGATACAAAAATACCATAGATGAGTCAAGCTCAAGCATAATACACAACTTGTCCAACACCACCTCTAAACATGAGTACTTAGCGGGGGCCAAGACAAACTACCGGGCTCACCCTCATAGACAAAACATAACTAAAAAGAAAAAGTCTTATACATAGCAAAAGATCATGAGCAACGTCCCCGGAATGGAGGACTCACCAATAACCTTGATAGGAAATCGTATTAGCCACGCGGAGGAGGATGGTCAAGCGGTGCTCCGGTCCCTACATGGTGACATCATGTAGGCATAGAGTATGCGTTAGTACGTTTGAATGTACTAAGTATATGGGATGCAATGCAATGCTACAATAGATGGACATCATAGGAAAAATGTATAATCATACCCGATAGATAGCACATTAATGAAATGATATATATAATGACGCTTACATAAAAATCATATTTAGTGGGACGTAGCACAAGTGTGGTGAGTGACCATCAATATAGTATTTCCAAGGCCTACCACCCCCTTGGAGAGGCGAAAGAGGTACAAACCCCTCAATGTGGTTACCCGGGCCTACCACCCCCCGAGCTAGGGACCAAGGTACAAACCCCTCGATATGGTTATACGGGCCTACTACCCCCCGTACTAGGCTTGGTCGACTCACAACACTTATATAGAGAAATCATATTTATGTGTCCATTTCATCATCATTTCAATAATTATATAACCATTCGATTCATAGGACGTACATTGGACCTTCCATTTCCTAAGGATTCTATAAATGGGCATTTTATCAAACACATGATGGGCTATTGTTCATGTAAATGAAATCATGTACTTCAAGAGTACTAAGTGCAACCAATTCCGAAATACATATAAATCAGCCCACCAACAACATATATATATATATATATCAACCTTCATAATTTGATCATGGAAGCATGAAAACCATAAACATCACATAATAATTCCATTTCATGATAATATGCAAAAATAGACCATAATAGGATGTGTAGTAGTAATTCCATAATTCAAGAGTTCATAAATGATCATAAGGACCCATAAACTTGAAGTAAAAATAGAGGATAAATGGTTGGACTTGTGGAAAGGAAGGTTTCCACAATCAACCCACATACCTCAACTTTGGAGAATCCTTGATGAAGATTGGAATGGAGAATTGAAGCTTGAGATTGAGTCTTGAATCCGGAATTAGAGCTTGAGATGTTTGAATTTGGTTGAAGATCTTGATGGAATTTTGGAGAGGGTTTAGAGAGTGTTTTTTTGAGTGTTTTGGAGCTAGAACAAATTATAACTAAGTATGGGACATATCCTCTTTTATAAAAGAAAAACGTCTCCAGCCGCTACAGTAACTTTGCTCACTGGAATTTGCAAATCTGCTCCGACAGGTTTTACGAAAATGGTCATAACTCCCTCATCCTAACTCGGAATGAGGTGAAACCAAGTGCATTGGAAAGCTAACTCATAGAGGTTTAATTTAATAGGTTGCGGCCCTTCCAGTTCCTTGTGTGCTAAGAGATAAGCCCCTTTAAAGTGGACCCTGAAAATCGCATTTTTTGCGATTTTCGAATTTTGATACGATTGTTCTAAATTTCGGGTTAGATTCATTTCCTACTCAATTTGACCCCACGAATAAGAATATGAAGTCGAATTTCCAAAATCATGCACGGATTTTGAGATATATGGAAATTACAATTATAGGTGTTTCCGAAGCACATTTTCGGGCATTTTGGGGTCGTTTCATTTGTCCTATTTCTTATGTTATGAATGCTAAGTGGCTTGTATGGGATATCTAGGGGTCCCATATGCCATGTTACATCTTGGGTGTACCCCTGGGTCAGGAAAAAACTTTGGAATCAGAGCACAAGGTTTAGAATTGTCCTAGGATGTCTCATAAGCTGCGCTGAGTAGAGTTTTGTTTATGACTGTGAAGCGCGCCATATTTATGAATGAGAGGCTATAAGATGTTTAGGAAACTCTACGGTTTTCATTACTCTAAAGTCGTGCGATATAGTTTAACTCTATAAGGTCTCTCTCATATTCCTTATCCAATGGCCTACAAGATATGGATATTTGAAGCACCTATGCTAGAAGGAATGTGAGGGAGAATGCGGAACAAGACCTCCCGAAGTTGCTCAAGTTCTAGTTGATCCTTTGGCTGAGCAAGTGACTAACACGGTGTTTATGCCTGCTTTTCAAGTGTTGGCTCAAGGCGTAACGGCCAAAGACATTAGGGAGGTTGCGATTCCCGTGAACTCAAATATTGATACTACGGCATCTAGAGTGAGGGACTTCACTAGGATGAATCCTCCAAAGTTTCATGGTCTAAGGTTGAGGAAGATCCTCAAGAGTTCATTGATGAGGTTTACATGGTGTTGATGATCATGGCAGTGATGCCAATAGAAAAGGTGGAGAAGTTTAAGGTTCTCTTGATTGGGAGAAGTTAAGGTCTCTTTTCTTTATAGGTTCTTTCCCCTTGAAATGAGGGAAGCAAAGGTGCTTTAGTTTATCAACCTTCGACAAGGATGTATAAGTGTGAGGGAATATGCTTTCAAGTTCACACAATTTTCTAAATATGCTCCTACAATGGTTGTCGATCCATGGGCAAGGATGAGTAAGTTAGTTTCGGGTGTATTCGAAATAGTGGTTAAAGAGTGTCGTACGACCATGCTCATTAATACTATGGACATCTCTTGTCTCATGGTTCATGCTCAATAGATTGAAGAGGAAAGAATAAGGAAAAGTCTAGGGAGACAAAGAGGGCTAAAATCGGTGATGGTAATTTCACTTATGCAAGGTCCAATTGACATGGTTGTTCTAGGTTTAAAAAAAAAAAAATCCTGTCAAGGTTCCTCCAATGCTCCTCCTAAGTTCAACAAAGAAAGAGTGTCTAACCCTAAGCTTCAAGGAGGTAATGGTACTGGGTCATCACTGCTTATGTCTACTTGTGTTAGGTGTGGAAAAAAGCATGAGGGTAAGTGCCTAATCGGCAAGGATGGTTTCTTCAGTTGGGGTAAAAGTGGTCATAAGATGAGGGATTGCTCGATGATTATGACTAGAGGAACAAAGGGCAAGAAAGGTCCTCCTAGTTGTTCGGGTTCCAATGCTCCCAAGAAAAACTGATTCTATGCACTTTAGACTTGTGGTTAACAAGATGGTTCTCCCGATATGGTTACCGAACTCGTGTAGTCATGTTTCAATTCCCAAATGAACATGTACTAGAGTGGAAAAGGGGAAACGCTTGCCTAAGGGTCAGTTTGTCTCTTGTCTTAAAGCTAGAAATATTATTTCTAAAGGTTGCATTTACCATCTATATAAGGTGACTGATGTGGATTCTGAACCCCTACTCTTGAGTCGGTCCCCATTGTTAATGAGTTTCTGGAAGTGTTCCTATATGATTTACCTGGTATTCCTCCCAAAAGGGAAATAAACTTTGGTATTAACCTTCTCCCAGATACACAATCTATTTCTATCCCTCATTACCATATGGCTCCGGTAGAACTTAAGGATTTGAAGTAACAATTGAAAGATTTGTTAGATATAGGTTTCATCCGATGGAGTATCTCTCCATGGGCTTCTCCTGTTTTGTTTCTTAAAATAAAGATGGTTCTCTTCGTATATTCATTGAATACCAGCAATTGAAAAAGGTGACTGTTAAGATTAAGTATCCTCTTCCGAGAATATATGATCTATTTTACCAACTTCAAAGAGAAAGTTATTTCTCTAAGGTTGACCTTCGGTCGGGTTATCACGAATTGAGGGTGAAAGAAGATGATTTTCCAAAGACGACTTTTGAAACTCGGTATGGTCACTATGAGTTTTTGGTAATGTCGTTTCGGTTGACTAATGCTCCTGTGGCGTTTATAGATTTGATGAATAAGGTGTTTAGGTAATACATTGATATGTTTGTGTTTGTGTTCATTGACGACATATTGATCTATTGGAGAAGTCACAAGTAGCATATTGATCATTTGAGGATTGTGTTGCAAATTCTGAAGGACCAACAACTCTTTGCAAATTTTAGTAAATGTTAATTTTGGCTAAGGTCTGTAGCTTTTCTTGGTCACATTGTTTCAATTAAGGGCATTGAGGAACATCCTAAGAAGACAAATTTGGTCAAGAGTTCGCCTAGACCTCTAACCCCTTCAGATATTAGAAGTTTCTTCGGTTTAACTTGTTACTACAGAAGGTTTGTTGTGAGGTTCTCTTCGATTGCTTCTCCTTTGATGACTTCAACTGGAAAGAAAGCTCAGTTCATATGGTTCGAACTGTGCGAGAAGAGTTTCCAAGAGTTGAAGGATAGACTCACTTTCGCTTCGGTGTTGACTTTACCGGAAGGGACCGATGGTTTTGTGGTTAATTGTGATACCTCTAGAATTTGGTTAGGGTGTGTGCTTATGAAAAATGAGAAAGTCATTGCCTATGCATCAAGACAATTTAAGATTCATGAGAAGAATTATCTTACCTATGAACTTGAACTACCGCCGGTTGTTCTTGCCTTAAAAGATTTTGAGGCATTATTTGTATGGTGTGGATGTAGATGTGTTTACCGATAACAAGAGTTTGCAATATGTGTTTAATTAGAAGGATCTAAATCTTCGCCAAAGAAAATGTCTTGAGTTATTGAAGGATTATGACATGAGTGTTCTCTATCACCCCGGTAAGGATAATGTGGTGGCAGATGCTCTTAGTGGGTTATCTATGGGAAGTGTTGCACATATTGAGGAAGGTATGAAAGAGTTGGTTTGAGATGTCCATATATTGGCCTGATTGGGTGTTCAGTTAGTGGAATCCACCAAGGGTGGTGTTATGGTTCACAACGGCTCGGAATCATCTTTTGTGGCGGATGTAAAAGCCAAGAAAAGTCTTGATCCAATTTTGACTGAGTTAGAAGAAGCGGTTCTTAAGAGATCCATCGAGGCTTTCTCCCAAGGGGTAGACGCTGTCCTTAGATATAAAGGTCGATTGTGTGTTCCTAATGTTGACAACTTGAGGGAATAGATCTCGTCAGAAGCCCATAGTTTGTGGTACTCAACTAACCCGGGAGCCACAAAAATGTACCGTAATTTATTAAAAGTCTATTAGTGGAATGGGATGAAGAAGGATATTGTGGAATTTGTTACTAAGTTCCCTAATTATCAACAACTGAAAGTTGGACATCAGAAAATGAGAGGTTTATCCCAAGACATTAGTATTCTAATGTGTTTGGGATTTTGATGATTTAGGGCTTAATATTCGTTGTTTTAGTGTCTTCAATGCCTAGGCTCTAAACTAATGTTTAAGTGTTGATTTGCAACAATGAAGGTAAAAAAGCAAGGCAAGGACATTACCGAGCTAAAAAGAGAGGAAAAATTGAAAAAGCTGAAGACAATAGAAGCTGAAGACCGCCAAAATCACTCCGCTACTCGCCAAGTGGTGCTTCAGCTCACCAAAAGTTATAGGGTGCCAGCCCTGGGAAAAGCCAAATTGGTGATGGAAATGACACTTTCTCCAACCGCTGAATAGATCGACGACAAGGACCCTGATCGCCTAAAGTTACAGAAGTTGAATGGTGGAGAGGCATGTCAGAAGGGCAATTAAGAGAGACACTTGGTGCATCATGATGAGTCTACAATTTGGACTCATTAGGGCTTCATTTTAATATAATTAGTGTCCTCAAATGCATATTTTGTCTCAATAACTGATGTAAATCCTTAAGTTTCAGGTATTTGGAGTTTGAGGCAAAGCATGGACACTACTTGGCAAAAAGGAACAAAACGGTTGAAAAGACGAAGAAAAGAAGGCCTGAGGATCGCCTAATGCATTAGGTGAATCGCCGAATGGCTTTAACCTCGCCCAAATTTCCAGTGTGCTGAGCCCTAAAGGAAAAGATCAAGTTGGCGATGAAAGGGAGCAGTCGGCGCGTCGCCGAACAGTTCCGCAAAGCAGTACTATATCTTCCAATGATCCAGAATGCGAAGATGCTAAAGGAAAAAGTTGAAAGGAAATCAAGCAAACCAAAGGGCGGATCGCTGAATGGATCAACAATCTCGACTAGCTACGCCGAGTGATCCTTCGCAACACATTTTTTTTACAACTATAAATACTAGTTTGAAATTTTATCTTATTATGCAATTTCAGTGACAACATTTTATTTTTCTAAGTTTTCAAGTAGAGAACATTTTGATGAGCTTTTGAAGATTTGAAGACTTCCAATTCCAAGAAATTTGAAGTGGGTGTTGAAGATTATTCATCTTAGACTCGATTGAAGTGAATATAAATCATACCCAGTTGATATTACTTCGATTTGGTATCTTTTTCTTCCTTTTTTCTATGTCTAGCTAAAACTCCAATTCTTGGGATGTGATTTTCTGAATATGGGTAAATTTTCCTACTGGGTATTGCCTATTGTTAGGCTATTTGCTGTTTAAATGTGATTTCGTTTAGTAGTTGTGTTTGAACATAATGGGATTGTATTTTCAAATACAATTTCATCTTAGTGTTTTTGGCTTGCTCGAGAGAGAGATTTTAAAACTAAGACTACTAAATAGATAGCCGGTGGTTATTGGGTCATTGTGGGTTCAGCTCGAGAGAGTGAATCCTAGGCCTTTTCCCATACATTCAACTCGAGAGAGTGAATGGGCTAAGGCGGAGGCTCTGCTTAAAAGTGGCAACTCGGTGTTTGAGAGAAACCGAGTTGATTTGGGGTAAGTTGCTCGAGAGAGAATTTACCCCCACTAAAGTCTAGTCTAGTTACAAATGTTCAGCAATTGACTATTAATAGCATTTACCCGATTGTGTAGTTTATCCCATATTTCTATCGCATCCCAACAATCCCCTCTCCCTAATTCATATCTTCTTATTTTCACTGTTTTTGTTCATTAATTGAATACAAACCCCTTATTGATAATTGACATTCATGTCAACCCCTTAATTTATGATGTTTTTACTTGGTAATGTTATTAGCTATGGTTAACTCTAGCATATTCGCGCTTAACTCATAATTCTCAAAAATTGCTCTCTTGGGACTCGACCCCAACCCATTCGGTTGGGTTATATTACTATTGTACGACCGTAGACACTTTAATTGGAAGTTGTTTCTTGATTACGCAAACATCACATCGCAAACCTGGTCGCCGATGGTCGACTAATTCCACCGATTGGTCAAAAAGCTAAAAATCTGGAAGATTATAAATGCAAATTTTTATATGATGAAAAGGAGTTCCAAAATTTTGAGCAAAAGTTCTGAGTGTTTGAGAGTTCTAACTTGGAGTTTTTGATCCCAAACACTATTTTTAGAGTTTTTGAGTAGAATTGTAGGTTGGGTTTTTATTTTAAGTTAATTTCAAGCATTGTGATGACTCGAATATTTTTACCCAGCTGATGGAGAACATAGTTGGGAATATTTTCCTGCCTTTTATAATATGTAGCTAAAAACCCCATTCTTGGTGTGTGATTATGTGATTAACTGTCTCAATTAGCTTAGTGGTGTTAGTAATTACTGATTTAATTGTTGTTTTGAAGTGGGTTCGATTGATAATTGTGTTTTCAGTCATGAATTGTAGTTGCAAATGCAGTTCTAGTCTAGTATTATATGCTTTCTTGATAAAGAGGTTTTAGAGTAAAAGTTATCCATTGATGATTGTAGTGATTGGGTTATTGTGGATTCAGCTCGAGAGAGTGAGTTTTAATTTGGTCCTACCAATCTAGCTCATGAGAGTAGATTAATTGAGGTTTTAGGTTGTTTATAATTGTTATGCTTGTCGAGGTTCGAGAGAACTCACCTGAGTTGTGATAGTTGATCGAGAGATAGCTATTGCATCTAAAGTCTAGCCTGCCCACTAAGATTAAATGGTTTTCAGTAAATACTAATTACACGTATAGCAAAATTAGCAATTAATCGATCACATCGCCAAGGATCCCTCTCTACTTGATTACTCCCCTGTTTTCATAGTTGTTAGATGAAAAATGCAATCCCCCCATTTGACACTTGTTGTTAATCCGTTCGATCTACTTTAATTGTTTCGATAATTTCTATTCCTTCAACCGATTAGAACATGCCTTTCAATTAGTAATTGAATTCTCTACCCTATCACTCCCTATGGGATCGACCCCAGCTCTTTTTTGGGTTTATACTAGATTGTGATCGCCTACACTTAGAATTGGATGAGTGTAGTTGAGCGTTATAAAAAACGGCACCGCTGCCGGGGAGTGGTGTTAAGAATTCTTTTAGTGAAGTTTAGTTGTGATCTAATATTGTTTGTAGTTGAATCGACTTACTTTGTTTTGTGTTTGTTATTGGTTATTGATGAACAGGTGACGAGATGAGTGTGTATGGGAGTAACGGTAGCCAAATTAAACATCAAGACGACATCGGTAACTTGAATGATGTCAATGACCCTCAATTAAGTGGTGTTGGTGCTATTCAATAACTTCCAGTCATGGGAAATATTGTATTCCATATGACTAGCACAATGTTGCAACTATTGCAAAATAAGGGTTTATTTGGAGGGCTGTCTCATGAGGATCGCATGACCACATCCAAAATTTTGTGGACATGTGTGGTCCATTCTTTGTTCAACAACATCTCACAAGAGTCAGTTCGACTTCGATTGTTTCCTTTTTATTTGATGGGGTAAGCGACCAAGTGGTTAGCTGACCTACCAAGGGATTCAATTGCATCTTGGGAAGAGCTTACCGAAGCAGTCTACATAAGATTTTTCCCTCCTTCAAAGATGATGGTGTTGACAGATAATATTCAGGGCTTCGAACATTTGAATGTTGAACAAATCCATAACACATGGCTAAGTTTTCAGAAGTTGTTACTCTAATGCCCAACTCACGGACTTCTGAACAATGTGTTGTTACAACTTTTCTACCGGAGTCTAGATTCAATCAACAAAGGTGTGGCTGACTAGTTTGTCGAAGGAGGAATTACACATCAACCTTTTGAAATAGAGTTGACTCTCCTTGATGGAATGACGAAGATAAACCGTGCTTGGTATACTAGGGAAAATCACGTGTCTCCTTTGACGTTAAGGATGACAAAGGAACAAATATATAAGGACCAAGATAGGGATGAGAAAATGGCTAAAATGATGACCCAAATGGATCTTTTGTCAAAGCATGTCATCGATAGTGCTTCAAAGGCTCTGAACGCAGTTGTGGTTAGGAGAGAAAATCCCGATGATGCACACTTTGAAGCTTTGTACAATGAAGAAGTACACTTTGAAGCTTTGTACAATGAAGAAGTACACTTTCTAGCAAATCAGGGAGGAGGTTTGCACCAAAAGTATCCAAGGCTAGCTGGGAACCAAAGTTGGAATAGAGAGCGTGATGAAAGCTGGAAGGACTGTGATAGGGAATGGCGTGCCCGTGGTACCAACTAGACTGAGCAAGATGGTGACAAAGAGAGATATGTACCTCCTCATGAGCGTCAAAATATGACAGAGCAAAGGGCAGACTTGGAAAACTTCGACACTGAAGATCTTGCACGAATTCTCAAAGTGGAAGTGTCGGACAAAGTGCTCAAAGAAATGAAAGAAGTAGTCTCAACTATAAACCATACAGTCATTTCTCACTCGGTGTCCATTAAATAGTTGGAGACACAGATGGGCACATATCATCTCTTTTAAACCCGAGGCAAAAAGGCGGTCTACCAAGTGATACCTTGGCTAACCCAAAAAATGAACCTTGATGTGTATCCTCATCGTGCCACGACGTTAAATAAGGTGCTTCTTGGGAGGCAACCCAAGTTTTTAGCTTTTGTTTTGCTTTTTGAATAACGGGTATTGAATGTGCATGTTGAAAATTCAATTTTTTTGGAAAAAGAACAAATAGGCGATCCTAGGTACCAATCGACGACTTGCCGAACAAGTCGGGGAGCTTGACCTGGATCGCCATTTGAACTAGCTCATTAGCTAGAGGCTCTGGAAAACTCGGCGGACTAAAGAGCCATTCGGCTAATCGCCGAATGGTCGGCGACATATGGGACTATCACCAACTAGTGCGTGAACTGAAGGGTGATGATGGGCTAAATCATTTTTAAATTCAAAAACCTCCCTCAGTTGATATTTTCCAACTTTTACACTTTCACAACCGCACTTTACATTTCCTTATTATTTTTCATTGCATTTTCATGTGGGATCAATTGCTCGGGGGGGATTTTGGTGCATTTTTCTTCGACTCGTTAGCCTAGTAGTCACCTACTCGATTTTGAGGTTTGTTATTCGAAGCCCGTCATTAAATTTTTAGTATTTTCGAAATGCATGATCATTTACCTGTTGATTTATGTGCGTATTAATGATTGTCTGAATGTTGGTTGTTAATGTGTGCCTTTTATCGTACTTCGTTTCGTATTTTTGCCTTTAACTGTGAAATCCCGTGTGTGTGCTTGATTAAAAATGTGCATTGTGTTGTTAAATTGTTGGGTCTAATTTGGGTGAAGTATGAGTAACCCCATTTGCACTGATTGACTAATTTTGTCCAATGATAGAGCGGGTGACGTCATTTTTAAGGGCAAAAGACGTCGATTGGTGAATTTTGGACAAATCAGGGGATGTTTGACTACCTCCAAGTCATTAATGTATTGGGTCTGGGTTTAATTGAATAGAATATGTGTTTAGTTTTTTTTATCATGGGCTGCGAGTTAGAAATTGAAGGTCGGGGTCAAAATCTAGCACAATGGATTATTCGGCGAGCTAAGTAGATATTGCTGAATGGTTCGGCGGTTCGCCTAACGACCCTTGGATCGCCCTTTCTATCCTTCAAATGGTTGAAATGATTATGTAACATTAGGTGATATGCCTGAGCTCGCTGAGTTCACTCGGCCACTCGCCGAATGTCATTTAGATCACCCTTTTGTGCCTTATTTTTTAGAAATTGTTCTATAACTTTCTATGAGGTACTTTTAGTTTCCCGATTGGTTTTGGCGACTAGATGAAAGGCCCTGAACATCTCCGACATGTGTTAATTTCTGGGAATTTTTATTCTGAAACATTCAGCGAGCCCGATCTGGTTCACCGAATGGGTTCGATGACTCGCCGACTGGGTAAGCGAGTTTTTCTTCATATTTTTCAAAGTTGATAATTTTTTGAAATTCTTCTAACAGATTGATCTATTTGATGTTGTTTTTGCAGGTATGGCTAGACCTAAGGTTGTAGCGAGAAATAAACAACCTCAAAAGCGTGCACGAGGTATTGTGATTAACGAGGGTGCTGCACCCTCTTGGAATACACGGGCCAAACTTCCTCCAAAAGGGGGAAGAGGCAAGGAAAAGGGGCTCGTGATGACAACGCCAGCGGGGGTGAGCCCCGATAGTATGGGCATCTATGCCACCCACCTCACTACTTCATAAAGTGAGGGAAAATTAGGTGATAGATCGCCCACCTCCGTGTCTTAACCGGAGGATGATAAGACTCTCCAAACTAGGAGAGCAGAGATACGCTATAAATCTTTACATAATCAATCTGGGATCGTAGTGCTGCCTACTCCTCGTCCACCTCCAGCTTAGATTATTGAGCAGGTTTCTTCGGTGCCACTAGTTCAGGCACCCCCACCCCGATCATTGAATAAACTGAAGGCTGAGGGTTTGAGTACCATTTTAGAGGTGAATCGATTGTCTACTGACGGATTAGTAGACCGATACCCGTAGGTGTGGAACACTACCAAGCTCCACAAGTTCTAAATCTTCATAAAGCCCTGAGGCTCCTATATTCCTACTTGGGTCTGTAAGTTTTATGCAGAGTATGGCAAGTCGGTGCCTAAAGGGAAGAAGAAGGCAAACTTTTTCAAGCTGGTTGACCATGTAGTGGTGCGGGGCCAGAAAGTAAAATGCAGCAGCACGACATCAATGAGGTGCTTTTTGTACGGTGAATGTGATCCACTACTTGGCGGGTCACATACAAAAGAAGAACCTCAACGACTTGAAGGGTTGGTTGGTGCCGTTTAGCTCAGAAATTACACCATAAAGGATATAGGCATGTGTACCTATAGAGAATAAGGACCTGAACGTGGCTGCCAGTTATTGGTTTTGGTTCATCAGCAGCATATTGAGGCCATCATAGAACGAGTCGATACTCCGGCATCCGAAGGCAGCTTTGTTAGGCTGTATTATGGATCGGGAGATCCTTAATCTTGATCTGATCATCGAGCAGGAAATGGCCATGAAGGCTAAGTAGAGTAAGACCTCTCTCCTATTTCAAGTCCTAATTACGGAGCTGTATGGCTCGTGAAGGCTACTACTGTCCGTGGAAATGCTCGTGGTGATGAGTTAGATTTTTAGGGGTCAAGGGGTGGTTGCCAAGCCACTAGTTCAATACCACGGAGGGCACCACAACTTGTGGAGCCTCTCGTGGCAGGTAGACCCCTGCAAGATAGGGGCTTAAGGGTCTTTTCTGGAATTAATTAGATTAATACTATGTCATTTTACCCAAGCCTAAGAACCCTATATAAGTAATTTCTAAACTCACCCATTCAAGTCCTTATTTACAAAAACCCAAAAGAAATCTTAAAGTCATCCTCTCAAATATTTCTCTTTCTAGAACTTGAAGAAGAATAAGAAAGAGTTGGAATTGATACATGTTTTTAGGGTGAATTTACATGTACCCATGCCTAACCAATGTCTAGAAAGTTGAAATTGATGTAAATGGATTTTATGCCATGAAAGGAGAATTTGTGGGTTTATATGTATTTTATCTAGTTTTGATGAAATTCATTAGAATTGAAGCTTATATGATGAATCATGATTAGAATTTCTTTGAGATTGAAGCTTATGAGATTATTATGATATTGAATTTCTTGAGAGTGAAGCTTATGGAATGACTATGAGATATAGTGATTTGAGAGTAAACCTTATGTTGTCAATTGTTGATTATTGATGTAATTGTTATGGAAGAGATAGTTCCCACATGCATTGTTTATGTTACGGATGTGAAAGACTTTCTCACATTGAATTATTCTAGGTTGAAAGAATTGCTCACCTAAAGTGAATCGAATGCTCAAGACTAAGATATAGATGAGGCTAGAGCTGATTACCCATGACCTCTAAATGAGATAGATATGAGACGATTACCCGTATTCCCTAGAATAGAATAAAAAGGCGATTACCCTTATCCCTCAAAGTTTAGAAACAGGTGAATCCCCACGTTCTTAAGATATGATTTGGACAAGAGGCGAGTACCCATGATCCCTACAGAATGACAAGAGGTGAATACCCATGTCACATGATGTTTGACTAGAGGCGGGTACCTATGATCAATATGTTAAGAAGGACTAGAGGAGACTACGCATGTTCCTTTATAGTAAGGTAAGTGGCGATTCCCAATGTCTATAAAAGATAAGCTAGACTATGTTATGATGAATGATGAGCTTGGATTGTTGCTTGAGTTGCCTTCCATAATGAGTAAGGTTGATTTGAGGTTATTTCAAGAAGTATTCCTTTTATGTTGATATAATCTATTATGTGCATTGATTATTCTTTATGACCTATGTTGTCTAACTCTTATGTTTACGTTGATGTTTATGCTAGTTATAATATTTGGTACATGTTTGTACTAACGGATACCCTTGCCTACGTTTCTTATTCAAATGTAGGGTCCGACGATCTCGACTCTCATCCCCATGGCTAGGATCTTAGTAGAACCAAGACTTGAAGATTGGTGAGTCCTCATAGCATTCGAGATTTTGGCAACCATTTGTCTTATGTTCCTTCATTTTATGTGTTGAACATTTTGTTATGGATTGTGTCCTAAGATATTCATATTTTAGATGGTTTGAGACAAGGTGTAATAGACTTTCGCTTTTGATATAAAACTTTGACGGTGTTGAAAAATGTTTTAAATTTCTGCTCATTTCTATTATCTTATGTTATGAAAGATAAGTGGCTTATATGCGGCCTCTCGAGGTGTTGTATGTCATGTTACGTCTAGGGTGTACCCCTGGGTCTTAACAAACTTAGCATTAGAGCATAAGGTTTAGAATGGTTATAGGATGTCTCAAAACCACGTCTAGTAGAGTCTGGTTCATAAGTGTGAAGCGCACAACATTTATGAATGAGAAGCTATTAGATGCTAAGGAAACTTCACTTCTTCATTTCTCTAAGTCAAGCGATAGAGTTTAACTCTATAAGGTCTTTCTCCTAATCCTTACCCGATGGTCTACATGATATGACTACTTGAACAGCTTTTGCTAGAAGGAGCGAGAGAGAAGTGTAATGACCCTAAAAATGAAATAGGAAGAACTAGACCCTCTAATGTGTTTTAGTAGTGGTTAACTTGTTTAAATAATAAGTTTTGGCTTTTGAAGTTTAGTTTAAAGAGTTTAGAGGTCGAACGTCAAGGGATGACCATGACGTTTGGAAACTAGTCTTGTGAGCTTATGTGTTCTAAGTGGTGTATTGTTGTCCCGAGTCTTGTTTGAAAATTTTGGGGAGTCAACGTCAAGGCACGTGTTAGACTACATGTTGTTGAAGGCCTTTTCTATGTTGGTTAGGGTGCTTGGGCTTGTGCCAAGCCAAGGAAGGCCTTAGCTAAAGGCCAAGGCTTCCAACCTTGGCTAGACACTACCTCAAGGTTTCACGGACCACTTCACGGCCAGTGGTCTTGACCAAGGCTCATGAAGGAGGTAGTGGAGATGCCTTGGTGGCATGTCAGGCAAGACATTTTGGCCAAGCCACTGCCCCAATTTTCACGGACCTCTTCACGGCCGGTGGTCTTGACCACGGCTCGTGAAAGAGGTCGTGAAGGTGACTAAGCCTGAGGGAGCTTGGCAAGGCAAAGTTAGGCACTGCCTCAAGGGCCACGGGCACCACCACGAGCCGTGGTGACCTTTCACGGCTCGTCCAAGTGGGCGTGGTCCCTGGCGGGGCTGCCCAAAATTGGGACATTTAAGTAATTACCTTTTTTATTATTATTAAGTGGGGTTGATTTTTAAAGTTTTATATCATTAGTATATATAGGTTTATGTACTAAAACTAGTCTTTTACTCATTATTTTCCCTAATCAAAACAAGAGTTCTTCCTCTCCCAAAAATTCTCTCTCTAACTCAAGGAAGAAGATGAAGATGAAGTGGGAGCTAGGGTTTCGATTCAAGGAGCTTTCTTCGTCAAATCTCTTGGGCAATCTTAGTAAAGGTATGGGAGTTCTTTATCAAGGGAAAGCTATCACCCTAGAGCCAGTTCCAAAATATTTTTGAGTTTTCAAAGTTTATGCAAAAGCCTTTTTCTCACTCAAATTCAAGGGTTCTTGCATGAAATAATTTCAAATGATAAGATATGATATTATTGATGTTTAATTGATGCTTTAAGGTGAAAAAAACTCGATGAACCCTTGATTTCAGAATATCCCTAAAGTTGGCTTATGAACTGAGTTTATTATTTATGTTTGAATGATGATGGAATTATTCTTAGATTTAGTTGAATAGTTGATTTCTATTATTATCTATGCTTATCTATTGTGAATTGTTGGAGAATTGAGGAATGGTTATTGTGGCTTTGGAAAAGGATAGGTAGACCTAACTTCATTGTTAATGTAGAATTGATATAGAATTGTGATAGATTGATGTGTGATCCACTTATGGTGGAGTTCTTTACTTATTGAATGTATTGTGTGTATGGCCTTGGAGGCATTGTATGAGGAATTGAAGTGTTGACATGATATCATATATGGAATGTGATGTGAAGGATTTGAATGAGAATCAAATGAAGTAAAGGTAGTGATGTGGTGAATATAAAGGTGTTCATGTGATCCCAAGGTCATCTTGTATAAAGTGTTATTGTATTGTGATTGAAAGTATGTCCTCTCTTATTGTTCATATGTCATGATGATGGAATGTGAAGGATCTCTATAATGTGTTGTATAGCTTGAATTGGTAGACTTAGGTGCCTCTTCTTGATACATGAAAACTATGGAATGTGATCTCTTGACTTGGTAGGCTTAGGCATCCTTCTCTTGAGTAATGAATGCATCTTGACTTAAGTGTCTAATTGTGCTTGAATTGGTAGACCTATATTGGCAACCTCTTCTTAAATAAGTGAATGAATGAATGTCCAGGATCGGTAGACCTAAGTTGGTGCCCTTCTATAAATGACAAATGAGGCATTCTAGGCTATGTCTTGAACCGGTAGACCTAAGAATGGTGCCCCTTCATGATGAGTCTAGGTCCCTATATGACTGTGAAACCATGAAGCAGTAGATCTAATGGTGGTGACCTCTTTCTTCTGTGAAATGATAGATTTAGAGTTGGTGGACAGGAAAGGTAGAAAGCCCTCTCTAAGAATGTCAATGAGCTATCCTTAAAGAACCTTGATCGGTAGATCCTTGTGGTGCCCTTCTTGGTAGATGTTCTATGGGTCGGTAGACAAAATTATAGTGCCCTCTCTAGTACATAAATGTGAATGAAATTACTCTATGGGTACTAAGGCTAACCACCGAGTGGATATGGTTTACACGGTAGGTCTTCCCGAGTATGAGGCAAGAGTACAATGAACGTCTTTGGATTTCCCCTAAACCATGTGCCTACATGGGTTATGTACATCTTCTACCCTTGGCAAGTAGAAAACCTTCCACAGAGTACGGTAGACTCCGGATTCCATGCCTAGCTAGTATGGTCTATGTCGGTTAATTCTTATTCCCATCATGTGGACATGCACTCTAGTCATTTGATAGGTTCTACAATGTGTAAGTAGTAGTATGGGATGCTATCTACACATGGCACGAGTAGGCTTTGAAGATACTAAAGTGAGTTCCTTAAGCCCTAATGGCTATTGTATGAAAGTCCTCTAAATGCATGAATGTGTCCTAAATGACTCTAAAGAAGATTATTGACTTGTCATCTTTTTAATATGTTGCATATCTCTCTTATATTAAGGAAATGAACTATTTAGCATGTTGTATTGAAATGTAAAGGTTCTTGTCTATTGTGGCTTTGAGGAACACTTAGGTGTTCTTGAAGAGGTTGTATGGGCGGCCACTTCATGTCTTACTTAAGTGTGTCATAGGATAACTTTAGACCGAGGTCCTACGATCATGAAATGATTTGTTTTGACGAATATGTTATGAAATGATTTATTTTGACGAATATGTTATAAAATGATTTGTTTTGACGAATATGTTTATGTGTTGAATATTAGTACTAGTTGTGCACGATGGCTTGTGATATGAACCATGATCAGTGGTAAGTTCATGTTTGGTGGCCTTAGGATGATGCTTTAGTATGGATGGTGGTTTGAGATGCTATCCATATATTGTACAAAGTGTTGTCCAAGGGTTACTTGAGGTGGATGGTTTAAGGTGAAGGAATGGGTTATATGTGGAGTATGTGCTAAAGTGGTTAATGACTTGTATGTTGGTTATGGTTGAGTATTGTGACTCTTATACTTGTATTTTCATGAAGTTTTACCAAATGGCATAAAGCATGTCTCTCCAATAAAAGTCCCTTTTAGCATGTTTTTGCATGGCTTCCATACTTAGGGCTTAATTGTGCTAACCCCATTTCTTCCCCTTTTGACTAAAGTGTAAGGATTGGAGATATTGGTGTGCTATGGATGATGGATAGGTTTCTTAAGGTGTTTGAAGATGAAGAATTGGTGAGTCCTCATAGATTCGAGGGCAATACCCTACATGTTCCCTTTTATGTCTTTTAGTATTGTTTAAGTTTTGTATGGGCTTAGTCCCAATGTTGTACTCTAAAGGTATTAGATGGGTTCGAGACGTAAGTGTATAAAGTCAGAAGTCTTCCGCTTGCTATTTTTAATGAAAGTATCTTCGTGTGTGAAGAAATTTTTTAATACTTCTCTATTTTTATGTATCGTACGCATTAAATGATCTAAGAGGCTTGTATTAGACCTCTTCGATGTCGAGTACTCTAGTTACGACTAGGGGGTGCTCTCGGGTCGTGACAAAAAGAGATTGACCAATGAGCTCCTCCTCAAGCTGCGGTTGACCATTTGGCCGACCGAGTTAATAATGCGGAGTTTAGGATGGCTTTCCAAGTGTTGGCTCAAGCCGTGATGGCCCAAGCCAATAGGGAGGTTGTGAACCCAAATTTGGGTACGACAGCATCAAAAGTAAGGGACTTCACAAGGATGAATCGTTCAGAATTCTATGGTTCTGAGGTTGAGGAAAATCCTCAAGAGTTTAATTACGAGGTCTATAAGGTGTTTGCTATCATGGGAGTGACTCCGGTAGAGAAGGCAGAATTGGCCGCTTACCAACTAAAAAGTATTGCTCAAATTTAGTTCAACCAGTGGAAGAAAGCACGATCGGTAGATGCGGGTTCTCTAGAATGGGAAAGTTTTAAGTCCACTTTTCTTGATAGGTTCTTTCCTCTTGAGATAAGGGAGCCAAAAGTGCTTGAGTTTATCAATCTTTGACAAGGAAGCATGAGTGTGAAAGAAAATTCTTTGAAGTTCACTCAATTTTCTAAGTATTCTCCTTCTATCGTTGCAAACTCTAGGGAAAGGATGAGCAAGTTTGTTTTGGGTGTGTCCGAAGTGGTAGTAAAAGAGTGTCGTATGACAATGCTTGTCCATGACATGGATATTTCTCATCTCATGGTCAACACCCAATAGATTGAAGAGGAAAATCTCAAAGAGAGGTCTAGATAAACAAAGAGGGAAAGAACAGATGATGGTAACTATTAATACTCTAGGTCTGGTTGACGTGGTCGTTCAAGGTTTCGACAAAGGTTTTTCGGGCAAGGTTCTTCTAAAGCTACCTCAAGGTTCAAAAATTAAAGGGTGTCTAACCCTAAGCCTCAAGGAGGTGGTAATAGTTCTTCTTTGCCTAATTGTGCAAAGTTTTGAAGAAAGCATGAAGGTAAATGTCTAGTGGGTTCCAATGCTTGTTTTGGTTGTGGTAAGAAAGATAAGAGATTGTCCTTCGGTTGCTAATAATGAAGGAGATAATCATCGTAGGGATGAACCCTATCCTTTATCCAGTCCAAGTCGTTCAGGTACTAGTGCTCCTAAGAAAAATAGGTTTTATGCTCTTCAGACTTGAGGTGAACAAGAGGGTTCACCTGATGTGGTTACCGGTATGTTAAAAGTTTTTCGAATGGACGTATATTTTTTACTTGATCCCGGTGATACTTTGTCTTTTGTGATGCCATATGTGGCAATGAGATTTGATGTGTTTCCCGAAGTGTTGTTAGAACCTTTTTCCGTCTCTTCTCTTATTGGTGATTCTGTGATAGCTGAGAGGGTTTATAGAAAGTGTCCCGTCTCCTTGTCCCATAGAGTTACTTGTGTTGACTTGCTAGAGCTTGATATGCTAGATTTTGATGTCATCCTTGGGATGGATTGGTTGCACTGTTGTTATACTTCTATTGATTGTAGAACCCGTATGGTCAAGTTTTAGTTCCCAAATGAGCCTGTCCTAGAGTGAGAGAGGGGAAAATCTATGCCAAAAGGTCGGTTGATTTCTTATCTTAAAGCTAGGAAGATAATTACTAAGAGTTGCTTGTACCATCTAATTTGGGTGAGGGATATGGATTCAAAAACCCCTAACCTTGAGTCAGTCCCCATTGTTAATAAGTATCCGGAAGTGTTCCTAGACGATTTTGATGAGTTTGAGATTTGGACTCATTTGGGGCTTTGTTTTGATAGTTTTAGGTTCCTCAAATGACTAATATATCCTATAAACTAATGCTAAAGACTTTATATTCAGGTATGTGCACTAAGGAGCAAAGCAAGGACACTAACAGGCAAAAAGGAACTAAACAAGATGAAGAAGTGGAGAAGAGAAATCCTGGTGATCGCCAAGACCACTCGGCGAACAACCGAGAGGCTCTTTAGACCACCTAAAGTTCTAGTGTGCCAGCCTTGAAGGAAGAAATCAAGTCGGCGACAGAAATAAGCAGTCGGTGAATCGCTGATTAATTCCGCGATGACAAAATTGATAGCCCAAAGTTACAGAACTTGAGGATACTGAGAACCAATGCAAAATGGACATGGAAGAAAGCAACAGACGGATAGCCGAACCACTCAACGAGACCGACTTACCTCGCCTAATGGTTTTTCAGGCCAAATTTTGGGCAACTATAAATTGGATTTTCAATTTAATTCTGAGGAGTTCTCTCCCAGATATTACTGTTCCCATTCTAGACTTAGAGTTTTCTCTGGATTTTTGAGTTGGAATTGTATAATTATGGAGGATTTGAAAAGCGGGTCTTTGAATTTTATTCTTAGAAATCATTGTAAAGGCTTGGACATTCTTACCCAGATCATGGCTAATGCATTTGGTAATCGTTTCTCTATTTTTATGATGTGTAGCTAAAACCCCAATTCTTGGGGTGTGATCATGTGTTTATTTGTCTAATTATCGTATGGGTATTGTTGTTTGATGATGAGTTTTCTGTTTTAATGTGGGTTTAACCATTAGCTATGTTTTAATTTATGAATTGTAGTTGCAAATGCAATTCTAATTTTGAGTTCTTAGCTTGCTTGAGAAAGAGGTTTTGGGACCAAAGCTTTTGATTAATGATTTGTGGGTATTGGGTTAATATTGGTTCAGCTCGAGAAAGTGAATCTTAAATCCATTCCTACCCATCTAGCTCAAGAGAGTGGAGGTATTAAGGTTGTGGGCTGGTTATTTTGTTAATCTTGTTGATGTTCAAAAAAAATTACTTGAGCCATAATAGTTGTTCGAAAGAAAACTAATGTACTTAAAGTCCAGCCTACCCTCTATGTTTCAACTAATCATCGTTAGATTTCAAATACCCATATAGCATAATTAGCCTATAATCGATCACATCCCAAGAACTCCTTTCCATATTGTTATTTTCCCTTGCTTTCATTGTTGGTTCAACTGTTCATAGCAAAACCAAACCCCCCATCTCACAATAGTTGTCACCATTTTATATTTGATTGAATGTTTTCGATAACTTTTATTCATATAACCATTATAACACGTTTATACTTCTTAATTGAATTTTAGACATGTACCACTCCTTGTGAGTTCGACCGCAACTCTTCATTTGGTTTTATACTGATTAACGATCATTTACACCTAGAATTTGATGTGGTGTGCTTGAAACGTCTCATCAAAATGGCACCGCTACTGGGGAGTGGTGTTGTTTAAAATTCTATTAATGAAGTTAAATTGTGTTCTTTTAATGCTATAGTTAAATCGACTTAATTTGTTTTGTATTTTTGTTGTTTTTGTTGAACATCGGAAGAGATGAGTGTAAAGGGAAGCAATGGCAGCCAAGTGGGGCACCAAGACGACATTTGAAATCTGAACGATGTAAATGACCCAAATCAATTGGGTGGTGTGATGAGTCCACAAATAGAAATAGTGTCCTCAAATGCTTATTTTGTCTCAATATCGGATGAAAACTCTGAAGTTTCAGGTATTTGAAGTTTTAGTGGAAGCATGGACACATAGGCACAAAAAAAAAACAAAATGGATGAAAAGAACGTAGAAGCTGAAGCCAGAGCATCGCCAAGCACACTTGGCGATTCGCCGAAGGGATACACTCCGCCCTTTGTTCTTGTATGCAAAGCCCAGAAGGGGAAGGATTAAAAAAGCGATGAAAGGAGCAGTCGGCGCTTCGCCAAATAGTTTCGCGATGTAGTACTATACCGCCCAATGTTCCAGAACGTGAAGTTGGTGAAGGCAAGTATGAAACGGCGATGAGACAGAAGAAGGGCGAGTCGCCGAGTTATTCGGCGGCTTCGACTAGCCTCGCCAAGCGATCCGCCAGCACTAATTTCTGAAGTCTATAAATACAAAACTCTTTATTAATTTTTGGAGAGTCAAATTATTCTTATAATTTTCACAATAGAATAGTACTTTTTGGGGATATTTTCTCTCAAGTTTGGAGAGGGTTTTTTTGGAAGCTTGCATAAGAAGAAATTCATTTTCCCCAAGTTGGAAGTGGGTCTTCTCTATTC